>NC_135478.1:179516347-179819378 GCF_052094955.1 Ictidomys tridecemlineatus | reverse complement strand
CCCAAACATAGAATTTCCCAGGAAGCCTGGGGTTACTTAGGTCAAATTTATATGGTATTTGATCTAGATCCCAATAATAAAGCTTTTGTGTTGTGTGAGCACACTAGGACATGGTGCTATCTTTTAACTGAGACATAAAAACTAAAGTAACGACCTACTTGTACTCATTGTCAAGTTTTCGCATTATTAGAGCCAAAGAAATGAAAACCACTTCCAACCTGCCTGGTTCTATTAATACCCACAGTGAACTTTGATGTAAATGTCAGACATGTTCACTTTAGGCTTCTGGTCAAATTTGCATGGGGATAATTAAATTTTCAGTTTCCAAATCCCTTCTGTGAATTCAACAGATAGGACATATTTCTCTTCTTGTACTAGGCCATTGTTTACTATGTCTTGGAACTACTCAGCAGCTGTAATTCTACCATTCACTGGATGTTGAAGGATATAATAAATGTGTAAAAGGACACAAGAGTGTAGAAACTCAAAGCTCTGTGCTGCCACAGTGGCATTACACTAACCCACATTCCTCCTGCCCTCTACTTCAGTTGGTTCACTTCTCCTAATACCTAATGAACTCCACCTTCACATACCTTCCTTTGTTAGATCTACGCTATCTAATATGGTGGCCACTAGCCACATGTGGCTTTTGTGCTCTTGAAATGAGGCTGTTCTAAACCTCATTGTAAAATTGCTTGCTGGATTTTGAAGAGTTAATATGAAAAAAAAAAAAGAATGTAAAAATACTTAAAAATTTTTTCATGTTCAAATATTTTGTATATATTAGGTTAAATAAAGCATTGGAAATTTTAAAATGACATGTGTGGTTCATATTGTATCTTGTTGGATAATACCTAGTTGATAATTTTAGGCTCTCTGACTCAGTTACACTGAGTCTTCTTCAATTAGAAACATATTGAGTCTTCTAATTTTAACCTTTTTCTTAACCTAACTCTTCTGTTTCTGTTGTCTTTCTGTGCTGCATCCTGGGAATTTTCTCATATTTATCTTCCAAATCACTGATTCTTCACGGGGTCTAATCTATTGATAATCTATCCATCGTGTTAGGTTTTATATGTGAGTTTTGGCATGTTAAGAATGGTTTAATTTCTTGAATTTCCACACAGATTTCATCTGGGTTATAAAAATTGTGGAACCTGTTTAGACAAATTCTACTAATGCTGAACACATGCATATTCTGTGACCAGCAATTCCACTCCTAGAAATAAACCTATAACATGGTGCTATCTTTAACCAAGACTTGATATAGATAAATAATAGCCCAAAACTGGAAATGACCCAAGTGTGCATCAATTGCAAGATGGAATAAATTGGGGTATACTTAGACAAAGGAATCCTACCTTAAAAAAGAAGAAAACTATATCTATATTTTGAAAAAACTGAATGAATTTCATACTTTTATCATTTTCTTACATTGAGACAAATTTCATGCATAAAATAGCATATACTATATAAATTTTTTTATATTTTATTTAAAAACAGGTAAAAGTAATACAACAATAGGGTTCAGGACAGTGGTTCCCCTCAGAGGGAGATGGTCTGGAAGGAAACATGCAAGAGGCTTTTGAGATGCCAATTGTGTTCTATTTCTTGACCTGGATACTAGTTACATGCTACATTAATTTGTGGAAATCCATCATGGTACACTAATAATTTTACACTTTTCTGGGATTATGATTTTTTTAGCCATATTGTACACTCAGACTCTTACCAATCAGTGATTTTTCAAAACAACATTTGGAGGTTAAAACCTTTTTTTCCTTCCCTTTTGAGCTTTTAATTTCCAACATAATACTCTATTTTTAGAATTTTGCTTTGGTTCTTTTTCAAATACTGCCTCCTCCCTTTTAATTGCCTTTTGTTCCTTACTCATATTTTCAATTCCATTTTTTATTTCAGTAAACATTTTAAGGATATAGTTTATATTCTGACTCTGATCATTCTTCCATGGGAGTTCTTGGGAAGTCTAGTTCTATCTTTTGTTGTTTCCACCTAGGGTTTGTTTACCCTGTGTAATTGGCAACTTTCCACTGTGAACTCCTAGGTGGCTGATTTTAACCTCTGAGAATCCTGAAGAGGATTCTCAGAGGTTAAAATCAAAAAGCTGTGGCTGCCTGCCTCTATAGAGGATTCTTTTCAGATTCTGCCCAGGCCTTCTGATTCTCTCACACACAGCAATCAACTTAACTCCTCTACTTGCTGTTTCTGGAACTGTATACACAGGCCATGAAAAGTTGAGCCCGAATCTCTCATGAGGCCAGAATTCTCAGGAGAGACTCTTTTATTCCCATATCCCCTGGAACAATTTTTTCATAACAACATTCTCTGCTAGATGGATTTTTCTAGTCCGTCTTTTTCGTGAGAGTTCACATCTTCAAGATCTCTGGCTTTTGCAGGTTCTTAATCAGTTCTGCCCACTTTGTAGAATCCAAGACTTTGTCTCCCAATCCACAAGACTCCCCTGCTTGCCCCTGTTGTGTGGCAGTTAGAAAACATGGCCCTGGGTTTTTGCAATCTGCACACACCCCCAAAACAGCCCACTGCTTGGTGGCTTACTCACCACCTGGTGTCAGCTCCCTCTTCATTTTTAGCCCTTGTGGATTTATTTTCTATTTTATGAGCTTAGATATGCATTTAAAAGGTTGATGTTTGTATGATACCTGACATTTCTGTGTGTGTGTGCTACTGGAAGAATTTCTCATTATTCAGTCTGTTATGATGCCAGAGGCAGACATCACCAGCGCTTCTCTAACTGCTGCTTAAAGGCTGGTGAGAATATTGCTGTAACTTCAGGGGCTTTGGAGAGACCCTACTCTGTTAACTCCCAGCTTACCCATACCCATATATTCTATTTAAAAAAATTGACATGAACTGAGGTAAGCTGGGGTTTCAGTCAACCCATTCACAATATGCTATTACCTACCATTTAGGGAACTTACAAAAAAAAAAAATTCCCAACAGAGACAGCCTTGCCTATTCTCTATTCCAAAGGACAAAATAGTCCAGAAATCATTCATTTATGCACCAAATATTCACCAAGAACCTGCTCTTTGCCAAATTCAAACTAATAAGCATATAAAAGTGATTAAAATACGGATTTGGCCTTCAAAGAATATAGCAAGAATGCCTATAAAAATCTAACTAACTGACAAGTAGAGTATGCCTGGGGCATTTTGCTAAGAATCTGAGACAAGTCCAGGCTCAATAAATAAAAGTGATCTGTAAAAAATACCACTCCCCCACTTAAGCATCTACTATTACAAGCTTCCCAATACCCCTATACTGTAAGCTAGGGTCTACAGATGGGCCCATGGAGATGAGGCCGCCTTCCCCTACTATCTCAGCCTATCCACACTGGTCTCCTAGTCATCCTCATCTCAGTTCTTTGGCACACGCTCTTCCTCCTATCTAGAATACTCTTCTCTCAGATATGTACATGAATCCCACATCTCATCCTCAGCCAAAAGGAGCTCCCCTGACCATATCATTTATCACACCATCTTGTTTTACTTTTTTCATTGTCCATATCAGTTTCTTAAATTATCTAATTATTTTCATATTTTCCCATTTATCATATCCATATTTTGCTTTTCTCCATTTTCTCTAAATGTACCTAGAGGTCTATTCATATATATGTAAATAAATAAATAAATAAATAAATAAATAAATAAATAAATAAATAAATGGTAAATAATGTCTACAAGTGTCCAAAAAGGGACAGTGGCTCTACTTATATCACCTAGTTCATCCCAGGAAAGAAGACAGCAACAAAAATTTCAAGGAAGTGCAATAAATGCCATCAGGTTCCATAGTGGCCAAAGAAGAAGTAATGAACTCTATTGGGAGCAAGTGCAGGAGCTAGGGAAAGGACTTTTCCAGAAAAGGCAGCTAAAGGCCCTAAAGAATGAGCTGCCATTACTGGCTGGACGTGGTAGAGAAAGGCATCCAGAAAAACAGCTCATGCAGCCACAAGGAGGTATGAGATTCCTCCTTCCTTAACACCATCACCTGAATTTGGAGAACGCAGAATTTCCCAGAGTTCAGTTTTGGCCTTTTGTTTAGGGGTGGCCAAGTGGTCAAACATAAAATTAGTTGCAGACTCTGCCTCCACCTAATTGTGTGATTTCTTTTAAAAAGTAGATCCTTTCGCTCCCTAGCCCTCTGGCTCAACATCTGTAAAACCACAGTGTGAATGAAGGGTCTGTTAAGTCCCCTCCAGCTGTAGGAGTCCCCTAGGAACCCTTGGATTTGCTCCATCACTTATTCTGAACCAGCTAGCACTGAAATTTACCAATTCTTTTTGGTGTTTGGGGTTTTTTTCCCCCTTTTGGATTTTTTTTTTTAAGATTAAGAGAATCTGCAGAATATCTGTGTGCCACTCTGTTGCTCAATTATGGCTAAATGCACAAGCCAATAATGAAATGCAATTCTGAATTCTGGTAAATTCTAAAACCTCATGCATGCCACCTGTGGCCAGTCAGTTTTGTAGGTTGGACTAGGGCAGGAGAGGGCAACTCAGAACTATGACTCCAATACATGAGGGCTTCTCCATGTGGTACCTGATGATTACTTCCTGTGCATCACATAAAGCTCTTGCTTAAAATGCAGGTTCCTGGATCTATTTAGCCACCACTCCCCCAGAGCCACTGAATTAAAATCTTTCTTCAGTGGGGCCCGTAAAACTGCACTGTTAAAACTATTAGCACTCAGATAGCTCTTTCTAACATACCCTCAAGAACTACCACTTCTTGGCTTCACTCCTGGGACAAAAAGAGAATAATCAACAAAACCCTAATAACAGTGGCCTCTCTGACTTCCTTTATTGCTCTTACAGTGCTAAGAAACTTGCCCAAGTTCACACTACAGTCAGCTGGGGGACTCAGGAGCCCCTATTTCTCTGACTCCAGAGTCTATATTCTCAGCAGCCAACTAGACTGCTATAGGATGTAGGGCTTTAGAGCTTCAGATCTGCCATCAGACTCAATGAGTTCAAATCCTGACTGCGCCATTTAGATCTGCATGACCTCGGGCAAGTTCTTCGCCCTCTTCAGTGGGATCTGTAGGTGGGGATAAGAAGCGTTCATATCCTAGGGCAGGCTGGCAATGAAGAATAATCAAGGTGACTCAGTAAAGTGTCGAGAAGGGGATCCAACAAAAATAATCAAGGTGATTCAGTAAAGTGTCGAGAAGGGGACCCAACAAGCAATAGCCTTCCTCTTCTCCAGGCTTCAGATTCCTCAGGGCCTGTCACTGTTCCCAAAGGGGATCCCTGGCAAGCATGAGAACACGGACCTGAAGGAAATCCATCTCCTCTGCTGGAAAACAACCCACAGCACGCGCTCTACTGACAGTGGGTCAGTAGTGTTGTCTTTGGAGATAAAGGACAGGACGGCACATTATTTGAACCTAAATGTTCAAAGGGCGTCAACTCCTTTATAGCCCAGAAGACTTTCTGCCTTGCTGCTGCTTTTCCTTTCATGCCTCCTAATGGTTCCGTCTGTCATTATGAACCTTTCAGTTCTGCCGCAACAAAGCACAAAGGGATTCCATCCTTTAATCCTCAATACAGTTTGTCTTTATAGTTTGGCAGGTATGAGTGTGGTTGCGGCAGTAATTCCTGAAACCTGCCTCTCATTATGCCAAGAACTGCAATGTGTTGCCGCATCAAAGCGTGAGTGATAACAAATGCTTTCCGATGCTGAGAACTGCTCTTTACAGCCAGCTTCCAAGTGCCCTCTTGACACAGAAGAACTTTTTTGACTAACATCAATCATCATTAGCAGCAAATGGCGATATCTGTCCTGCTGACATCTCAGCCAAGGAAGGAAGCCACATCCTGAGAATGTCAGCTGCTACCTCAAGACTGAGATACAGAAATTCAGTAAAGAACTTTTTTACTTCCATGACCAAAATTATTTCATCAGTCACACTACTAAATCTTTTTTTTTCATTTTGTTTATTTAATTTTATTTATTTATTTGTGTCTTCATACATGTACTTTGGATAATGATGACCATCACATTCCACCATCATTTCTAACCCCATGCCCCCTCCATTCTTCTCCCACCCTTCTGCCCTATCTAGGTTCATCTATTCCTCCCATGTTCCCCCGTCCTACCCTACTATGAATCAGCCTCCTTATATCAGAGAAAACATTAGGCATTTGGTGTGTGGGAACTGGCTAACTTCACTGAGCATTATCTCCTCCAACTCCATCCATTTACCTACAAATGCCATGATTTTATTCTCTTTTAATGCTGAGTAATATTCCATTGTGTATAAATGCCACATTTTTTATCCATTTATCTACTGAAGGGCATCTAGGTTGGTTCCACAATTTAACTATTGTGAATTGTGCTGCTATAAACATTGATGTGGCTATGTCCCTGTAGTATCCTGTTTCTAAGTCCTTTGGTTAAAGACCAAGGAGAGGGATAGCTGGGTCAAATGGTGGTTCTTCCATTCCCAATTTTCCAAGGAATCTCCATACTGCTTTCCATCACACTACTAAATCTTAAGGAGGTATTTAAAGTATTAAGTTCATCTTTCTAAATAAAACTATTGTTAGAGGTGAACATAATAGAACTTTAAGTAAGTCCCTATTCATGACCTCAGATATTTCAAGAACCCAGGAAAAGGAGAGTCAGCAGGAAAAGTGACATTGCCACATTGGCCTCATTTAAATCCAGTAATGCAGACAAGCTTCTTCACCCTCCCTAAAAACTTCACCCAGCAGGGGATGAGCATCTGAGTGGTGCGAGCCCCAGCAGACCACTGATCTACTGACTAGTCAACAAACTGACTCTTCCCTTTGAAAGCTCAACACACTAAGCAGCACCCAAACTCAGCAAAACCCATGCAAACAAGCAGCTCACTCCTTGGCAAGACTGCCTCTTGCTCCAGCAAGCTGGAATCTTCTTTCCTCTCTAATGCCCTGAAGCCTTGATAGACACAGAGCCCTTTGGAAAACTGTCCCATAAGAATTCAATCTTTTTATTAATAAATTAATCAATCCTGAAAACTTCTTTGAAACATCCAACTCCACACAATAAACGTTTGGCTTTCGGTGAAAGCCAACAGAAGCAACCATGCCCAAAGAAAAAGCCTACTCGTGATTTTTTTCATAATGTCTTATGAAGCCCATTGATTTGACCTAAGGTTCGACTTCTCAGGGCAGGGTTTCTGGCCTGGGATAATACCCAGGAGGAGCTGAAGTTTGAGAAGAGTAAGAGCTTTGTAATCCAAAGCCCTTCATGAAAGGAGAAGTCTCTCTGGGAGTCTATTTTGATGGATGTTGACCTATAATGTCCTGAAAAAACAAACAAGTCTCAGGAACTAGCAGTGAATCGATGGCATGATTTCAGTAAGAGTAACTGGGCAAAACATTAACCACTTGTGTTAGATGACAACAAAGTATTCTCAAGAGAAGCCTCCATCCTCCAGAAGGCATTTGTCCTCAGAGAACCCCAGAACTGACATTGATAAGGTTTACTCCATCTGTACAACTTCACCTGCTCCCAATATTCCCTGGAGATCTCTAGTCCCTGCACACAGGCACATGCCAAAATATGGAAATATCTGCCTCTTCCCCTAATGGCACAAGCTGCAGTAAGGAGCCAAAGAATTATTATAAAATATTGCTAATAATGCAATAAAATTAGAAAAAAAGGTTCTTATAAGATGGATAAAATGAATATAAAGAACATGTTGACAAAATAGAAGAAACTGAAGTTTAGATGCTAAACATCAAATCCAACTTTGAACCAGAACAGATTCCCATTCTAACCACTCAGACAAGGGACAAAGAGTTTTGGTTCTTCCCAGAATCTGCTTTCTGGACTTAGTTTTTGATGTGAACTTCCTTGTTGTCTCCTTGATCACCAAGCTATCCAGTCTCGTCCACTCCTGGACCCCTGGTATAAGGAAGCCTCTTTACTTTCAGGGCCCATAAGGTGCCTGCTTGGGCTCAGGTCATGTGGTGGCAGCCTTTCACTTTCACTTGCCGCATTTGGTCTTCTATGGTCCTTAGGCCAGGAAGACCTGATCCTACTAAGTCCAATATTTTCAGTAAATTCAGATCAATCAAAAGAGCCTTAAAAGTCCATCTATTCCACTTTTTTTCCACCTATAAGGCAGAGAGGTTGAAGTACTGCTCAAGGTCACACAGCAAATTGGAAGTATAAACCAAGATTTCCATTACCCAGACCAGTGGCTTTCACGTGGTTCCACGGATAAAACCTGGAGCATTAAGCCAAATCCCTACCTATTTTTCCAGGGATCGCTCTTGAAGCAACTCCTAGTGCTATTGTTAACCTCATACTTTCTCCAGAGAATGGTCCTGGACAGAGCCACCTTGTCCACAGGTGTCTGGGAAGGAGTTCTAACTTAGGATGAGGGTGTCTATAGCTCAGGACTGATTGATGCAAAGATAACACTTCCTTGCCTCAATGCAAAACAGATTCTGATATAACTGATGCTCTGGAGCATCCCACAGGATCAGGCTAAGACTAGACTTCACCTGAAACTATTTCCTTTATCTTGAGGATGCTCTTCAACAACTCAGTTGCATGAGATTCCCCGTCTTCAGCTCTGCTTCTAGGAAACCTGACCTGACACTCTATGAGTGCTCCAAGATGACATGTTGGCTTAGCCCCCATAGTGACCAAATGAAATGGCCTCCACAACTTTCTCTATCAAGAGTCCCTCAACAATGAATGCAGTCACTGGATAAAAAAATAGTCCCCTTCTCCCTTCCAGCTTAGAAGGCTGCCCTTCCTCCTGGGAAAAGCACCAAGCACCTTTTTCTCACCCTCTCAGCTCTTATCTCTCCCCTGGCTTACAGTTAGATGTTGAAAGATATTTTCTTAAGTCTGAATGATTATGTTGTCATTGGCAAAAGAATGTTCCCTAAAATACTCATTCTTGCAATTCTCCTTAGAGAACAGAGAAATATTCAGCATCCTTTAATTTGCTTCTTATAGGATGAAATCTTTTTATGGGGGCTCATCACAACATAGTATCACCAACAAGCTACCCTTCACTTCTGAAATCACTCTACCCACTTTCTAAGAGGAACCAATCCTTGCTGTGTATCCTAACTAATGTTCTTCTCCAGAGGCAGGATTTGGGAGAGGTGATTTGTCATTTCTGGGATTATTACTTAACAATAACTTGCTTACCTAAACTAAGACCCTAGAATATGGGTTTAGACAGGTTTCTTTCCTGATAGAGGTCAGATTACTGACAAAATGTCTGGAGGGTTTATAACTGGTACTGTAACAATAATGACTCTTCTTATACAGTATTTAATATATGCCAGGTGCCCGAAATATGTTACCCCTTGTCTTCATAACTGGTAGAGAAAATAAGACATGAAAAAGTTAAATAACTTGATCAAGATTAAGTAACACATACATAGTAGAAACAAGATTTGAACCCAGGTTTTTCCAACTACAAAGAGTTGACCAGTCCTGCTTATGGCTCCAGAGCTACACAGAGACTAGTTCTACACTGCAGCCATTCCTGTTCCAAGTCTCCTGCAAGAATTACTAGATGCTCTCAAAATTGTGCCTTGAAAGAGTGTAGCAATACAAAAGGCACTTGTAATGGATAAAGATAAGGATCCAAAGGGGCTTTGGAAGAAGATAGAGCAAATGTGGGCTACCCTATCCCTCCTATAGGTGTAGCTAAAACTGTGGGTATCATATCCAAGAGAAACACAAGAAGACTCAGGAAGAGAGATGAAATCAAGCAGATTATGCACCTCAGGATTCAAGGAATGACATGGTAGTAAATTCTTAGATTTTAGTTTTTCCCCATATAGTGCATTTATGTTTTCTTGTCTATTGTGGAGAAACCAGCAAGCTGGAAATGCCAATAGCTACCAAAAACAAATAAAACAAGCAAAACAATTTTTGTATCTGAAGAACCAAGGAAGGGGCAGATAGCCCCTTTAGGCAAAAAGAAAACATGTAGACAATAATTCCTCTACTACAGCCAAATGCCACCATCAAAAAAAGAAAGAAAGAAAAGAAAAAAACAAAACCACCCTGTGGTCAACCCCCTCCTACACAGGCCAAGGCCTAGTGGGGCCTCTATACAGACCCAACACTCAACACCCCAGCTTGATTTCAGAGGGTTGAGTGAGGAGTCTGGCTTCCACCTCAGCTATATGGCAATGCCCACTCAGTTGGCATCAGGGAAGGTTAGTACAGAGTCCAGTCTCCGCTTCCACCACTGACAGTGCAGGTCTGATCTCTAGCGGTATCAGTGAGGTCACCTGGGAGCAGTAATGTGGCACTAGTACCCCTGCACTGAGTAGTATCAGCCGCAGGGGGCAAGAACAAACATTGCTGAAACAATGAAAAGCTACAGTTAGCAAAACAATGGGACATCAGGAAAAAAATAAAGATAGAAAGTAGAATCAAGTAGAAAAATTTTTAAATAAAATATAGCTTAGCTGAAATTTTTTTAACAAAGGGAGGGACCTCAGTGGATGGGCTTCAAAGAACAGAAAGGACAGAGTATCAGTACATTTGACAAAAGAACAATAGAAATACCCAAGCTAAATTAAAGATTAATTAGATTGAGGGAAAAAGAAAAAGAATACAACCTCTGGAGACTCACAGGACTTATAGCAGCTGACTCTCAGAAGGAGTGGGGAAAAGGGGTGGGAGAGAAAAACAAATTCTTGAAGAATAAAGACTAAAAACTTTCTGAAGTTGGCAAAAGACAGAATCAAGAATCTGAGTGAACAACGAATAGAAAAACCCAAAGAAGTCCATGCCAAGGTGCGTCATTGTCACACCAAAGACAAAGAAAAAACCTCCAAAGTAGCTAGAGAAAAATAACACATTACCTACAAGAAGAAAAACAATCCCATGACAGAGAATTTCTCAAAAGAAATCAAGAAGGCTCAGAGGAAGTGGTATAACATTTTTCAACGGCTGGAAGAAAAGAACTGTTAATCAGAATTCTGTATACAGAAAAAATATTCTTCATGGATGGCATTCTCAGGAAGGAAGACTAAGAAACTAAAGAAGTTCTCTAAGCAGAAAGAAAAAGGTCAAAGAAAAAACCTTGGAACATTAGAAAGGAAGAAAGAACAACAGAGAGCAAAAAGTGGATAAAAAATACAATGGACTTTGCTTCTCCTCTTAAATTTTCTAAATTTTGTTGATGAATAAAACAAAAAAATCATAACACTATCTAATGGTTCTCAAGATGTGCATCGGAAATATTTAAGACAATCCTATGATTATGAGGAAAGGTAAAGGTAGGGAAGTTCTATACTTCCAGTGAAGTATTAAACACCACCAGTAGACTGTAATAAATGATGTAGGTAAAAAGCTAGATAAAGGGTAGTCTCTAAAACACTGCAGATAAATCAACTTGGAATTCTACAAAATGCTCCAGTAACCCACAGGAAAGCAGGAAAGGAGCAAAGGAGAAACTGAAGAGGGGGGAGGTGGGGTAGAAGCATCTCTACCTCTTAGGCAGAGTCCCTCTACAACTAACTAGAGCCTTTTTATAGGAGAGCACAGTCCATCTGCTGCTCTGGGGGTACATTTGGAATAGAATGGGTGGGGGGAGATCCCACCAGGCTTTCCCACAGAGCTTTGCCTTGGACATTAGTGTGGTTGAGTGAATGTTTGTACTGGTAGCTACAGAAGGTTCTTCTCAATGCAACAGACTGACCAGCCAGTGTACCCAAAGGGGATCCTTGCCATGCTTGGGTCTCAGCTAACCTCCGCATGGTGGATGCAACCTCCTGGGGAGATAGGTACATTTACATTCTGATCATCTGCTCCGTGTGCAAGCTGCACTGCTGGATGGAGCTAAGATGACTTTGAAAAGGTCTGCTAGAGCTTGAGCAAGTTTAGAGAAGTATCCCAACACTTCAAATCACGGGTTCAAAAATCAATCAGTCTTAATACACTCTCCCTACCAGCTAGAAAGACCTATTTTAACAGGTATTTTCAGTCTTAGCAATATTAAGAAGAAATGAATACTAAGTACTGAAATGAATGAACCTTCCTTTAATTTAATTTTATTTTTTATTAGTTGTTCAAAACATTACAAAGCTCTTGACATATCATATTTCATACATTTGATTCAAGTGGGTTATGAACTCCCATTTTTGCCCTGTATACAGATTGCAGAATCACATCGATTACACATCCACGTTTTTACATACTGCCATACTAGTGTCTGTTGTATTCTGCTGTCTTAGGGATAGGAATACTAAACCTTTCCAGGCAGGCAAGGAGCCCCAGGTCTTATTGGAAATCACTTTATACAACGTGCTGGCCTTGTGTTTCTATCTCTTGGAAGAATGCTTCTGAAAACTTTTCATTACATTTTTTTATAACTTTTATGTTTAAAAGGGGGGGTCCTGGGGAGGGTACCTGTCAATTATATGTCATTTATTATTCCAAATAGAATTATAATCAGGTCACATAAAAAGCCTCTTAATATACTTAATAATGGCACTGGTAACTTAAAATATTAAAATCTATATTAGAGTGGAAAGGGGGACTTTGATTCATTGTCCCCTTCCAAATAAGCACAAACCATGTGGCACACTCTTCCAGTCTTCCTGTCTAATCTCTCATCCTCTCTCCTTCTCTCTGCCTTTTCTCTTGCCTATCACCCCGCTACCCTGCCCCAATCCCATGATATAACAAACAGTAAGATGGTAGGGGGCAAAATCAGGGTTGATCAAAAAAGTTCTGATTATTCCTCCTTCCACATACACAGCACCTAAAGATTTTTACAAAAGTAGTTCTATTTTTCTAAGAAAATCTCTACTTATTATGTTTGTACTGCCTTTAGCCAACTCTCTTAATTAGATTTTTCTATTGAGTTCTGATCTGTACCCCAGATTCCTAAAAGGTGAATTTGCAGACAATGCCAGGTAGATTTCCTCAAGTTTTTTGAACAACCTACTTTTCACTAAAAGGCAAATAACTAGAGGTAGCCTCTCTTCCCACATCTGACTCCCAAGTGCAGAACTGACAGTTGCAAAAATGCAGGAAGATTGTGGAAAAAAACAGGAATGGGGTTCCATGGCTTCTTATATATTGTTAAATTTGAAATCAGTGCCTCAAGTTAGTTATTTCTTTCTGCCTTGAGCTGATTAGCAAACACTAAATTTCACGCTGATGTTCCCAAGTCATTTGCCTGCAATGCAGGACTCACTTTCCAAATTCCACTAAATGTGGCTTAAAAAAAAAAAAAGAGGTTCATATCCCTTCTTGACTCTGTTCTCAAGTACTTCTATCAGCCCTAGACTCCTCGTACACGTAGATATTTACTGCATAATCCATAATCCTAACTTTACACTGGCACATGAAACTAGTGGTTTTCTAAAGCAGTCCCAGAATCCATTACCATGGAAACAAAAGGTATAAAAAGCTGGTTTTATCTAATTGGAAAACCTAGAGGAACTCTAAAAAGATCAAAAGTGTTTTCAAAGTAAAGGTCTAACCAAACACATTAATAGCTTAAAGCAGCCTTGGAATTGAGGCCCAAGACACACTTAATAGAGGAAGAGCCCTCTGGGTCACAGTGTAAAACACTTCTCTGGTTGGAATGACACAGGGACAGTGGGCCACTGGCCAAGACCACCCCACAAAAGTGGCTGAAAGAATTCAGTTCTCTTCCTCTACCAAGATACAGGGCAAGTGCTCTTCCCTCTTCCCACAAATATGAAAATGAATGGTTTGCTTTTCTGATATTGATAAAACCATACAATCCCTGGTGCCAATATGTGCATCCAATCATTCTAAGCTAGACTCTAATGGAAATGAGAAGTAAATTTTTAAAACCTTAATATAAATAGGTTTATTTTATCTTCTCTCCATTTTATCTAGAACTTGATCCCACATGTTGAGGAAATGCTGTCATAAGTCACATTTTAGTTTGGGAAAGGAGTAGGCGCAAAACACATGCATTTATTTTGATGTTTTCAGTGTTTTCCTAAAGTCCAAGTAATTTCACCACATCCTGTCGTCAAACTTCAAAAATGAATTCTGGATATATTAGTCCTTCCATGGAGAACTTCCTGATCTATAAACTGCTCTGACCATCTGTAATAATACAAACTCTTCCCATCAGATATCCTCCTCAGAAAACATCTGCAACAATAGGAAGCTCTTGTCAATGCTGCTAAAAATTTTGCAAGTTTCCTAACATTTCCTGGGAGCTGTGTGGCCACTCCAGTGGCAAGAAAGGCACACTGAATCATAGGCAGTCAGACCTCGTCCTTGTAGTGAAGCTACTCCCCACCATAGATATGCTGAACAGCCATCTGCCATTCTGACCACCTACACACTGAGAAGATGAGGCTTACAGAGCTGAAGTCTTCCATGTGGAAGGCTTAACTTTTTTCAGTCTTTCAGAATGGCAAAGAAAAAATGGATTTAACTCCGAATGGTGTTAAACTAACAGCAGGAGTGTGTTCAAAGAAAGGAAACCATACAGAAAATCTGAAAGTGTACCATCTTAAAGGCAGCACAAGGCAATGGTTGAAAACAGACTTTTGAGTCCATCAGACCCTAGTTTTGAAAACACATTGGCTACTCACTTTATGGGTAACCTTAGAGAAGTATGGTTTTCAGCAGAGGAAATGAGCCTTATCTGACAATTGTGATGAAGATTAAATAAGATTAGGCAAGCTAAGTGTTTAGCATAGTGCATATAGGAGGCCTGCAAACATTAAGTCTGGTGTTACTACCAGGAGAAGCAGGTGAAACAACAGGAATACTTAGCCTGGAAAACTTAAGGCTTGGGGACAAGAAGGTTCTTCAGACATCTAAAGGACTACCCCATGACAAGAGGAGAGGGAGTGGGTTGAGAAATAAGTTTAACAAAGAGATCAAAGGATCCTATCTACCTATAACTCCTGCCAAGGGTCTTAATAGATTTGACTTTGGATGGGAGGCTATAAAAGAAGACCTCAAAAATTCCTTTCAACTCTAAGACCATGATTTCAAGGACTTGTAACCAGGGAAAACAATCACTTTGAAAAAAATAAAAACTATTTTGTACCAAGATTCTTAAAACATCTTGAAAATGTCCAAATGCCCATGGATCATAATTGATTAAGATCCATCCCATTTAAAAACTGTGGAATTCTACTGAACTTAGTTCTGAGTTGCTTAAGACAAAATACAATGCAAAACTATGTACTTTTCCTTCATAAGAACCATTTTTTAGATGGGCATAGATACTTTAGAGGTAATTCATCAAGTAGATATGATAAGCCTAATTTATAGTTTTCATATTTTACATCTAAACTTGCAATAGTTTACTAGATTGAAATACCAATGCTACTAGTTTGAACATTGTGAAAAAATTTAAAATAATGTGCCAAATATTTATTCATTAATCCTGTAACATGAAATTTGAGAGCACTGATTTAATAGCTAAAAAAATTATCACATACTATGCATAAAACTGATAAGAAGCTGAAATTTAACTATAATTGCAGTTCCAAAATAAAGGTTTTCATTTTAGTTCAGTATAATTCAAAGAAATATTTAAAAGAAAACATAAGACTAAATCTTAAATTCCTAATTCTCCCAGCATGTGTTAAACTCATCCTGCTTTACGTGGAGACCCTGGGTCCCAAAACTGCCAAGACAGTACAGATTCAGATCAGACTGGAGCTGACAGATGGGCCATTCAGTAAAGGAGTGATGCTGGGTTATTTCATTTTCGTTAGAGAAGGAAGCTGTGGGAAAAATATTCTCCACTTAATCTATTTTATCTTCAGCAAATTTTACCTGTAAATATTAATTTATAACCCAGCCAAATTCACTAGCTGCTTAAACTGCATGAATTACATGAATGCAAATGAAATAAAGGAATCCAGACTTTAAAAATAAGAGAACTTTCCAGTATCTTCTTTCCTTCGGCAGAGGGGAAGAAAAATCCATTCCCGTGGTTTCAAAGACAAACACCTCCCATTGAGCTCCCATTCCAATTGGTAGGGACAGGAGAGTAGAAATCAAGGCTAAAGCACTGCAGCATTAAGCAGAAAAATTATCATTTATGCCATTTTCAATACAAAATCTATTCCCAATCACTCAAAACCCTTTCTGCTCAGATAATTGTCAATTCCTCCAAATGTGTATCTTGCTGAGATCTGTTTACTATCTTGTGAAACAGAGAGCAGGACAGGTAGATTGCTCTGCTTACTCAGGATCAGAAAGGCAGAAAGATGGAACTGTGAGCCCCTCAAAGACAGGTTTGTCCTATGGAAATGAGGCTATTAGAATCAATTCATTGAAAATACATTTAATTTCTCATTTGGCAATTATATACCTATACTTAATGATAATAGCATAAACAGTCAAGATACCCATGGGACAAATGAGGGGAAAAAGCATAATTTTTGATCTTAGGTTATACAGATTTTCAAACAGAAAGAATGGAGTGGCCAGGATGGGGAGTGGAGGGGGTTTCTGGGCTCCTTCCTTAAATCTTACAGCAATGCACCCCTTTACCTATTCCTCCACCTCTGATCACAAAGGCACCCCTGATTCTGTCCTTTGAATACTCCATGCCCAGCGGCTTGGATTTTAACTGGAGGCCCCCAACTTTGTGTTCACGGGGATCTGGGGACATAGCTTTCCAATCTTCCTCATTTTGTGTCTTCCTAAGAGACTCCTAAAATAATCCTCGAAAAGTTTCTCATAGCAGACAGGTGCTGTGAGGAGAAAAAGAAGCTTCCACTTACTTCCACCCCCATCATAGCTGAGTGTGATCTGGTTTCAGGTCAAAGGTCCATGGAATTCCTGGGCTTAGAAGATTCTTTCTTCTCTCCAGACTCTAAGTTTATAAACCCCTACACAAACCTCTAAGCCCAACACAATTCCACATCACTGTACAAAGCCTTGTGCTGTGGACTGAATGTGTGTCCCTCCAGAAACATAGGTTGAAATGTAATGGTGGTGGCACCTTTTGGAAGTGATTAACTCATGAGGGTGGCGTGTTCATGAATGAACTAGTTCCCTCATAAGGCACTAATATGAACAGATCTTATAGGGGGAAAAAAAACAGGGAGAGCTTTTTCCTCTCTCTCCCTTTCCCATGTTAGGATGCAATGAGACAATGAAAAGATCCATCCATACAGGAAGAAGGCCTTTACCAAGAACCTACCCATCCTGGTACCTGATCTCAGACTTCCAGCCTCCAGAACAATGAGAAAGATGTGCTGTTTAAGCCAGCCAGTCTATGGTGCCTGTTCTAGCAGCCCAAGATGACCAAGAGAGATTGGCTGGTAACTGCAGCTCACTCACATGATGTCAGCTTTTGCTCTGAACCTGGAAGGCTGCCCAATGGTATAGCCCTTATGAGATCAACTCACGTGGTTCACTGTTATTTTACATGTTAGTAATTTATCTTCAACTAGATCCCAAGCAACATGACAGCTTAGGATCTTATATTTCTTTCCTATTATCTGCTGCAGTGTCAAACATGGTACACATACCTACAGGGGTCTGAATAAATACCTATTAGTGAGTTGACTGCAAATTGTCCATTAATCTGTTTCACCATTAGGTTAAAGAAGGAGGGAAAAAAAATGGGTAAACTGCTAGCACTATTCTGCTTCTCTTGGCGGGGGGGGGGGGGAGTAAAGGAATTTAGCACTGAGTTTAAAGAGCTATTCCAAGCACTATTCGGCATTATTTCAGAGTCTACCATAAGATTCTGTCTTGAGTGGTCTGGTTAGGAAGGACCTGTGTAAGTCTGCATTGTGTAAACATAATTTCTCTACCCTATGAAGTCCTTCTGCCTTTGAGTAAATTATCCATATTTTATTAAAATGAAAATTTACTAGGGCAGAATTGATATGTTTGACTTAATAAAAGGTATGTGACTTCTAGAGCAATTACTTCTGACTAGTGCTTTCGTTGAAAACATTTGTATCAGGTGACAGAAATTGGTATTACATAGATGTCCCTGGGAGAAAAAGAAAAAAAAAATCTTCCCTGTTCTAGTCAGCTTTTTTGCTGTTGTGATCAAAAGACCTGACAAGAGCAATTTTAGAGTAGAAAAAGTTCATTTGGGGCTCATGGTTTTAAAGGTCTCAGTCTACAGACAGCAAGCTCCAGTCCTAGGGCTTGAGGTGAGCAGAACAATATGGCAGAAGAGTGTGGTGGAGTAAAGTGCCTCAGGATATGGCACCAGGAAGCAGAGAGAGGCTTCTCCTCTCACCAAGGACAAAATATCTACCCCAAAGGCACACCCACAATGACCCACCTCCTGTAGCCACATTCTAACTGCCTATAGTTATCACCCAATTAACCTTATCAGGAGATTAATGCACTGATTAGGCTTAGGCTCACATAACCCAATCATTTCACCTCCAAACTTTCTTGCATTGTCTCACACATGAGCTTTTAAGGACACCTCATATATAAACCATAACATCCCCAGAACAAAGGGTAGCTGTCTTAGTTGACTGTGAGCGTGTTGTCTTTCCAACCCTGCCATTTACCCTGGGATTAGTTAGCTGCCCACCTTCAACCACAATTCTACCATCAAAAACTGGGGTCCTGCAGAGTCAAGCCAGAACTGTTTTGTTTGGTTCTGTTTTGTTTGCATAACTAAATCCTAAGGGCACTTTTGTTCAGGTGCAGAAGTGATACTGAATTTTAGCAAAACTTTTCTACCCAGTCTTTTCCTTAGTTTGTTGTTTTTTAAATAAAACTGACTCTCACTACTGAACACACACACTTGGACTATAATAGCTTCCCTACTTTCCTACTTATTAGCTCACCTGGCTAGCACATGAGCTGATAAGGTCTCAGTCTCAAGTTTGGCCTTAAAGAATACTACAGCCTTGCTCTATACCAGAACCCATTTGGACCTATCATTTTGTTCTGGTTTCTTGACCAGTGACTACACCTTTAATGTTAATCTGTCATTATTCATAAAATAGGGTAAGTCAGTATAAATGGTTGAGAAATTGGAGAAGTACAACTCAAAATTCATGTCCAGCTGATGGGGAGACATAATACCTTCCTCTTCAACAGCATCATAACCAATATGCATGGTGCTTACTCTGTATCAGGGATTTGCTTAGGACTCTATGCATTTCATTTTACCAGCCTACATTAGAAATCTTATAAAGGAGGGACTATTGTCTACATTTTTAGAGATAACAAAGCTATATTTAGAGAGAATAATGACCTTGCTTAAAGTCACACTGTTAATATATATTATATCAGAACTCAAACCCAGCAAGTCTGGCCATATAACCGGAGCTATGTCATATAATTCATATTCATCTCTTAAGAATATCAGCATCACTAGATAAGTACTTCATAATATTCTATAGTTTGAAAACACAGCTTCTGATAACAAAGACAATATCTACAAGACACCACAAATATCTAACAAATCTGCATGCATAGGATATGGCATTTGCTCTATAAGCAATATAAATACAAGCATTCTGAGAACTCAAATAAATAGAATTAACACGATGTAGATACTTAAAGTATAAGAAATAGTCCACGAACTGAAGAAAGCTAGAGTTCACTCTCAACCCGTGTGAAGGAAAGCAAGAGTAAGATGCTAGTACAAGGATACGTTACCATCCGCATGTCCCAGGGCTTTGTGGGGCTGTGGGGGATACACAGAGGCTGAGCCATGACTTCTCTGAATTAACCAGCAGATTTAGGGTTAGATTATACCAAGGAAACCAGCCTCCCTCTGCTCAGGAGGTACCCGGAAGAATCTTGGAGGGAGACTAAAGACCAACACTGAGAACACATGTTGATGGGCTTTGCTGGGCTTAATGAAGGAAAGCTGCAGAGATTGGCCTCATCCTGGAAACAGATAAAGGTGGCTGTGGATAAATACTATTCCTAAACTCCTCCACCTTACCATCCTGGTGTTCATTATATGTTTAAACTACATGAAAATCACATGTATGCTTCGATGTTGTTAAGATAGATAGGAAGAGTCCTCAATTATAGCTAAAAGAGATGTCTCTGTCTTTTGCCAGAAAGTGTGTTGTATCAATTAAATGGGTAAATAGGCCCTTTCCCCACCATGGGGAAGATGGGCCTCTTGTGACCCTCTATTGATTAAGATTGCTGTGGAATGTTATTTGCAATCTCATTGCATAATGGAAATCAGGAGGCAGCTGTCATGGTTTCTGAAAACAAATTGCTGGGAGCTGAGACAAATCATAGCCTCCCTCATCTCTTACTGTTTCAATTCCCAGTTAATGTGTATCTTGCAGTTTAAGTTTCTTACATTAGTTTGCTCTACTGTTTCTGTAGTCAAAAATGAGTAAAAGTGGCAGGATCTGGGTGACCCTGCTTTAGGAATCGTGTCCCAGTGACCATTACACCAATCACGACTCCCCAGCGATGCATTATTTAATAAGGAACACAACTTCCAAAAGAGCGCACAATTAAAAATAGATGCATACAGCAGCTGCTGTGATTATGACCAACATGAACTGAAGTCTAACCAGGTAGGAGTCGAAAGAAAAAAGGCTGCTGTCAGACAGAATATTGTGAAATCTTGTTTTTGCTTTGCATCCTTTGACTTGCTAAGTCAGCCAGCAAGCAATTTGTATGGAGCAGTGGTTCTCAAATCGTGGCCTGCAAAACAGCAACATCAGCATCACCTGGGAACTGTTAGAAATGCCAATTCTCGGAGCCCACCCTGGACCTACTGAATCAGAAACTCTGAAGGTGGGCTCAGCAATCTGTGTTTCAACAAGCCCTCTGGGTGATTCTGATGCATGCTAAGTTTGAGAGCCACTGAACTGGAGCCATAAGACAGCCTTCAAATTTTGTCTTCTGAGAAGTTATAACCTTTGGCTGGGGGGGGGGGGGACCTGTGAAACAGATACCTGTACTAAAATCAAATGAAATCACTGAATTTTTAGTTTTTCTGTAAACGCAAAACTGCTCTAAAAAAATAAAACCTATAAAATAAAATTTTAAATACTGTTATCTTTAGGGTCATTTAGTAGAAAGAACAGTACTTTCCTTATATAGATCTATTTATTTATTGACAGCTACATTGACTTGTCCTAGAAAGGTTTCTAGACAACTTAAATATATATATATATATATATAGCATCCAAACACAAGCAATTCTCATGGAAAGATTTCTCACTACTTTTAAAACAAACTCATTGTTTCAGGTACCCAAAAGATAGGCATTTATCACTAAATAAGCTCTTAAAATGTCCTTTGTATTTGCTGTAGGATTTTCAGACCATTTGGGACTACAGAAAAGAAAAAAGTAAGAAAGATTTAAATTCACCATGTTTAAATCTGTTCCACCCAGCCAGAGCCACAGAGCTTCTTTCACAGTCTGAGCACATCTCCACTACACCCATTCCAAGTTATGAAGGGCCACAGCCTGTGATGTATGCCTGTGTCCCAGGAGTCTGCCCTATAGCAAGATGGTTGTGGTTATTTATTCATTGATTCAGCCCCTTCAATGGTCCAAGAAATGACCCTCTGATACCAAATTTCATTCGAGAGCTCACAGTGTTTGGATGAGGCTCTAACATTGTTAGGACTATTTTTCAAATGATAAAAGATCTTAAGAACTCAAAGGGAAGCTGGGCACAGTGGTGCACACCTATAATCCCAGTGATTTAGGAGGCTGAGGCAGGAAGATTGCAAGTTCAAGGCCAGCCTCAGCAACTTAGCAAGGTCCTAAGCAACTGACCAAGACCCTATCTCAAAATTTTAAAATAAATAAATAAAAAGGGCTGGGGATGTAGCTCAGTGGTAACATGCCTCTGGGTTTAATCCTCAGGACCAAAAAAGAAGAAGAAGAAGAAAGAAATCAAAGGAATATAACCTTTGAATGCTTCTCTATCAGGGATTTTTAAAATAAATTATGGTCTATTCATATAATTAAAAATCAAGCAGCCATTAATGTCTAATGATTCTCAATCCTGGACAAATATTAGAATCACCTGGTAATTATTTAAAATGTATAAAGGCCGGGCTCTACCCCAATTTCATTGATCTTGGACAGGGTTGAACATCCATATTTTTTATTTTTTTATTTGTTCTATTTGGTTATACATAACAGTAAGATGTATTTTGACATATTATGCATACATGGAGTATAACTTCCCATTCTTGTGGTTGTACATGATGAGGAGTTTCACTGATCGTGTGAAATATGTGAGCACATGCCAATTCATTCTAATGTTTTTCCTATTCCCATTCCCCCATTCCTTTCATTCCCTTTGTCTAATCCAAAGTACTCCTATTCTTCCCTCCCCATCCTACCCACTTATTGTGTGTTAGCATCCACATATCAGAGAGAATATTCGGCTTTTGATTTTTTAAAAAGCTACCCAGGTCACATTAACGTGCTGCCAGGGTTAACAATCACCGAGCAGACCTATATTAGCCAACATGGAAATCTCTCCCACATTTATTATTAAGTAGAAAAGAAAGTTATAAGACACATAGCTATTAATAAAATTATGTGTGCATGTGTAATTTTATTAATAGATGTGTTGGGATATAGACCCCGTCTATTTTACACTATTAAATTATTTATTGCTTAAATCTTTCAAAATGAGAATGCACTCGTGTACTCTACTTACTTAAATTTTAACTTTAAAAATCTATTTAGAGAGAATATGAATGCGTAGGAAAACGAGGAAGCATGTGAAAATAGAACTCCCAAAATACACCATGTTTCCTTTTTTCTCCACACTTCTTCCTCCTTCTGTTCCTTTTTCTAAAAAAAAAAAAAAAAAAAAAAGTATAAAAGTAGAATACACAAAATTCAATTTCTGTCCTATCTACCCAAATATTATTTCCAATATTTGGGAGTAGGACAAGGGAGTGAGTGGAGAGATATGGTTGGTTCACTCATCCATTCAACATTTACTGATTTCCTGGACATGTATAAAGGAGATATACATGGATCCTGCCCCAGGTGCTTATGGTCTAATGGGGGATACACATGAGTACAGACAACTACAATAGTGTGCAGTACAGGTTAAAAAGAGGAAGTACAGGAGGCTTCTTTGTACAGGTAACAAGAAACTTAATCTAGTTGAAGAAAGTGAGAAAAGACTTCCTTGGCAAAGTTGAGGTGAACCTTTGTGGGATAAAGGGTTCGGAATGGTAATCATTAAAGAGTTTTAAGAGAGAGAGAGAAGTGCATGCTTTTGACAGATCTCTCTGGGCCCATTCTCATCCAATGTCACTGCTTTTGGGCCACTGGAAAGAGTATCTGATCTAAAGTAAATGAGCTCTTTTCATAGTTAAATTAGAGCTTGCTACAAAGCCAAAGGAATGACTGAAGGAGTCTATCTTTCAATTTTCTGTTATCTATTTGCCCTTAAATAAGTCTTACATGAAATGTTTACCTCCTGTTGAGTTTATTGATTGTGGTCATTTATCTGTCCATCTAACTAGATGAGCCTGGATATGGCAGATTTACCTCTTCATAGTTTACAGTTAATAAAATCCATTGTATGGAATAAATAACTTGCAAAACACTTGGCTTTAGTGATTGCTACATTTGGTAGAGTCTCTTGAAAGAAAATATATCTTTGTTAACACAGCAAAGTAGGCAAAGACTTCCAGGGAAGTGGGATACTTCGCTGTATTTCATTTATTTCACATGAAGATCAATTTTAGCCATTTATAACCAGCACAGTTCCTCACAAGGAGAAATTATCTATCCCACCCACAAATGGATTGCTATTGAAAAGTCTCATTTGATTGCTTGGGAAGGAAAAATACATTATAGGCTATCTAACCCCTATCCTTCAAGAGTAGAAAATTAACAATCCAGGTGAAGTTAACTAGAAAAACACAAGAGGGAGAAATTATATCTGACCCTGTCCTCTTACAACCCAATGCATCTTTGAGGACATCTTTCCTGCATTACGTGCAGCATCAATGTGCTCTTTTTAACTCAGAATGTTCATCCTTTGCCCAAAGTTAAGACATATGATTAGTGTTTTTGAGGAATAGACCTGATGTAAAGGAAAGGGCTAGAAATGTCTAGAAAAAAATGGCAATAAAATGGACCTCTTTATTAAACATAAATAATTTTAATCTACGGGCTTCCCAGAAGACACCTCATTTAAAAAAAAAAAAAAAAACTTTTTCAAGCTACTCAAATTCTGGGAGCTAGACACCTCTTTCCCGAGCTTGCTACAATACAGGAGGTCCTGAGGGGTCACTACCAGACCTTTGTTTTTTGTTTTTTGTTTTTTTTTAATAAATTCACTGCCACCTTTGTATTGGGCGGAACTATTCTGCAAACTTGCTTCCACTCTCAACACATCTGAGGGATATGGGACACTCCCACTCCTCTGAGAAAAGTAGCTCCCAGAGAGAGCAGGAAGGAGTCACAGATTCACTCACTGGGTCCTGCCATTGGAGAGGCAGATAGTTTTGATAACCTGACATACACCCCTTGATGGGGAAGAGAGAGTGACATAAGCCTCCACCCCCCACACCCCAACCCCCCCACCTCCACCCCAATAACCCACCCCCCCAGGGTTGAGAACTATGGTTCTAATTGAGCATTCAGTATCCTGTAAGCCTAAGCCACACAGTGTTTCTTGCTCCCAGGTAGTGTCTGACATCCCCCTTGAGCATTCATCTCTGAAATTAAAGGGACCTTTTTTTTTTTTTTAAATTTGCTTCTGAGTTTTCTTTCTAAGAAGAAAAACAAAAAGGACAACACCAATTCCCTCTAGATCAAATGAGCCGGGCCTTCAATACTCCAGGCAGAGGTGGTGAACCTCCCCTGCTGAGGCTGGAATCTCCTTTACAAAGAGGAATCATTTCATTCCATTTGATCCTGTGCAAATGAAATCCCCTTCTGACTTAAATACAGACGCACTAACATGCAGATGCCAGATAATACATGGATCTTTTGTAGGAGATTTGATTAGAAGAACATAGAGGGGCATAGGACAGAACAGGTTGTCAGAGGAGAGACAAGACTGAAGAAAAGTAGAAGGGGACGCCTGAAGGATGCAGCCTCCTTCAGAATTCAGTTCAGATAAGTTCTGGCAGGTAGAGACAGACTTTTCCAAAATTGTCCAAAAAAGAGAACTAAGACATTCAGAGGTAAGTTCTAGTTTTGGCCCAAATATTTTCTATAAAATTTTAAACAGGTTCCAGCCATGTTCTTCAAATCTAGTTCATGTTTATTGCTGAGCAGGAAAGTAAATTCACAAGATGAGAGCTCTTTTATCTCCCCTGATCAAGGTTAATTGTTTGTATATTCTCAGACTAAAAGACAGGAATAGTGGCAGCACATGGATTTCTGTGCATCTTTTTAGATTCTGTAAGTCTTGTGCTGCTGACCTGCAGGGGTCATAAACTTTCCTAAAATTTCCTTTCATTCAAGTCATAGCGTTTGGCTTAAAAAGATGATTATTTTTCAAAATGGAACGAATCCCAATCTCTAATGCTTTGTTAATCATTTCTTTGATAACTATACTAATATTTCATGTCAGTCCTAGCATGTGGGGTATAAACAGAAGTTATCCATATTGTAAAGTGGACCATTTTTTATCCCAAGAGCAACTATCATTATTTCATAATTAAAATCACTGTGGAGTGCTAGCTGGAGGTCGTATATCAATCATCAAAGTGAATTAATGAGGCACACAATAAATTGGAATTATCTAATTCGGGTTTCAGGTTCAACCGAAAGACTGGCTGAGCACCTACACCCTCTCACTGACTCACTTTTGAATGAGATCAATTTTTTGAATTCAGTAGCTTGGTTAATAAACAGGTTTATTTCCTGAGGGTTAAATGTGTGCTCCCACCAGTGTACTGATGGTGTTAGTTATGACTTCTGCCATTACCAGCGCCCCCCACTGGCCAAATATAACCCACTCCCTATGGTCAGTCAAGAGTAGCCAGAGCAGCCTCCTGGAGTGCTGAGCAGTAGCTCAGGAGCTGGCCTAGAAGCACTGAGAGGATCAATAGTAATCCTATCCCCTGGTCAGATGGAGTCCCTCCAGAATTATTCAAAACAGTAACAGAATCAGCCAGTGAGTAAGGAAAGAACAGAGGAGAAGGAAGCCAGGTCCAGCCTATGCAAAACAAAACTCCCCTCTCACCTTCAGATGGCCTGAAGTTTCCTTCAGCAGCCCAAGGAACCAAAGGTCCTGACAAAACCCTTTAACTGCATTTTCTCTTAATCAAATATACCTAACAACCTAACATGGTATTACTATTATTACAGTATTATTCTCACCATCTTACAGACAAGCCGACACTGTGGTAGAAATTAATGTAAACAAGCTTTGAAAACCTCAGATAAGCTCATTATCTCTTCCACCCCACTCCTCAAATCCTTGCCTGCTTTTGGCTGGACACTACAGGTAGGGGACAGATTCATAGGTATTACTGTGGGATTTGATGGCAATGGACATTAACATATAAGAAGAAGGTCAGAGAAAGGAGGAGATCGTTATTAGAGTTTTCCTCTAAGTATTTCTGAGTCATAGTCACTGAGTTAAGAACTGAAAAGGAATGCTTTGGAGCAGGCAAAGAGGAAGGTCAAATCAGCATGGGGAGAACAGTTGGGGAAATGGCTGAGCTAGACAAGACCCCACAGCAGAAAAGGCCACCCAGCACAGAATTGGAACCTCTGGGAAGGATCTGAGACTCCAGGAGGTGAGAGAACCCTGGAGAATCCTGGCTGGGCACCTTGCCTCCAGGAAAGGAGTCCATCAGCCCAAGAGAGATTATTGGCAAATGCTTAGCTTCCTTTGAGGGTTTCAGAAGACAGAGGATGAGGGCACCTTTGGCTGTTTATTTGATCCTGTGTCCTCTCACTACCAAGAGACTGAGCCTAATGTCCTCACTACCAGGAGACTGAGCCTAATGTCTTGCTCAAATGTCTGTGTGCTCTCTGGGGC
Source organism: Ictidomys tridecemlineatus (assembly GCF_052094955.1). Classification (NCBI taxonomy): domain Eukaryota; kingdom Metazoa; phylum Chordata; class Mammalia; order Rodentia; family Sciuridae; genus Ictidomys; species Ictidomys tridecemlineatus. The sequence continues at coordinate 179,792,434 of NC_135478.1, read as the reverse complement.
CTGTTTGTGCCTCTCCAGTATGCCTCAGACACAGAGAGCTTCTACTCAATAGCCTCCTCATTTGAGGAAATTTCATCAAACTGAAATTGATGAAAGCTGCCTCTTAGCATTCTTTCCTCTAAACTAAAGGAATTCATATAGCGGCTGCACAGCCTCTCAGGGGATGTTGGAGAGGATCCAGCATGAGATGTGGACCAAACTAGATGGGGCCCCCCAAGATATCTTCCAAACCAGAAAGCCTTTGATTCAATCTCTTTCATCTTTTTTTATGAAGTTTTCTATCACTTGTTCATTTTTGTCACTATGTCTGTCATCTGTCCAACTTTAAATTTAATATGCATGGGAATCGTTTCTCACAATAAAAAAAGAAGCCTCATTAATTCAGGTTAAGTTGGAAAAAATCAAGTCCCACTGAGTAAGAAATCAGAGTGAAAAGTATTTTCAATTTTAAAAAAATATGCCTGTTACAAAAGACTACAAAATGGATATTAATAAATAAGATGAGAAAGTTAATGAAAATGGTGAGTTACAATAACTATTTTTATAGCACTTTATACTTTTCAAACTGTTTTTACATATAGTATTTCATATTGCCAATTTTATTCAACATATAAATTCAGTGTATAAGTAATAGATCATCAGACTTAAATCAAAGTGTCTTGATTTATCCTGTTAAATTTGAGCTATTAACTCAATAAGAATTATATGTAATTATTCCAAGTCTGCATTGGAGCAGTTTGAATTAATGAGGTTCTGCTCTATTGTAGTTATAATAAGCCTGACAATTTTATGGCCATCTTATCTCCCAGAGTGTCACTCCCATCTACGCTTTAGTAATAAATACTGTTTCTTCACACAGGAACTTTTGTCACAACAGAGCATCTCACCTTAGAGAAGTCTCACCAAGTAAATTATCTCATACATACCTCAAACACCGATGAAACATGCTGTATGATCAATGTGCTAAGTATTCATTATTCTCTAAAAATACTTGCTTTAATTAAAAATGAGCCTTACTGAGGATATCATTCCAAGATGGTAAAGGACCCAATATGTCACAGACTTACCATTTTTCTCTTTATTTGGGGAAAACAGTTACGATTGATCCAATTGATTGTAAATAGTAGAATTAAAACATACGTAGAAACCCAGACACAGAATCCCCCTTTTGAGGAACCTGGTGACACAGAAAGGGTCTACCTATAGGCATCCTCATCTTCACTTTCTTCTTTAACCTCCGCTTGGAGTCAACCATTTACTGTCCTTTCACAAGGATCAGAAAGACAATGCCTTTACCTACCTTAAAAAGTCTTAAAATGTTAGCAACCATGATGGACACGGAGCTTGCGGCAGCACCTATGACTCCAGAAATCTTGTCGGGCTTGGTGAAAATGGGTGGATCTCCATTAGCGCACTTCACGTCAGAAGCGTCTTTTTCTATTAATGCCTGCACAAAGGTTAGTGACTGCTCCAAAGCATAGGTGTCCCTGGAGCACGTATCAAGGATCCGGACGCCCAGAGTAATATTGGAGAGGAGATCAGGGTCCTTGTTAATCTGGTCGATTGCATAAAGCATGGCCTCAAGTCTGTGGATCCCCTTTTCCTTCTTCAACTCCCCACAAGGCACCCCTCTCTCTCCCTTTGCATGTACAGGGAAGAGACCCCCCAAAATGATGTCCCCATCCACTCGTATGGAATGGGCATACTCTTGGCTGTGAGTTCTTTGCATCATTGTGAGGATCCAGTAGAACTTGGCGGTCAAGAGGAAGAAACAAGGGCAAGAGGCTGATCGCTTTCCCTCGCATACCATTTTCTCCACAAGTGGTGTTGCAATCCAAGACCCAAAGTTTATTCTTGCCACAGAAGACGGGGGACCACCTGAGGCTGCACCTTCTGGAGGCTACCATCAGGTCCCATGGGGGAAAGGCTCTGTGGGTTTCAGCAAGTTGTCTTGATGTGAACTTCACAGTGAAATTCCATCAGACTCTTAAGGTTCAGTTTTACCCCATAGAAAGTCAACTTGCCTGGAATGATGTGAAAATTAGAATAACATCTGAGGTTCTGATGTTGGCATGAGGTCAACGATTCACGTCCTTGAAGTCAGCCCTGTAGCAGAATTATTCCTGAGGGTAGGGGGAGGGAAGAAAGGGTGTTCAGTTTAGTGGAGCTGATTTTCGTATATTTAAGCCCTGTCTAAACCAACCTCTTTTTTTTTTTTTAATTTCCCCTATTCAGTAAAAAACTAATTCTTTTTGTCCCCCTGTGATTCTGAACACCTGGCCACACTGCATCTAAACAGGGAGATTGATGACACTTTTAGAGCAAGAGAAACTGAAAAGTATCAGAAACTAGGTTGATTCTCTCAAGACAGAAAGTATTTTATTTATCATTTTATTTCAATAAATCCTATTTCCACACAGCTAAATACCCTGTGATGAATGGCATTATTTCTTTGCAATTTTATTTTTACTTTTTACAGCTATTTGAAGTCAGCATTTAAATTCTGTCCACAAAATCATAATGAAAGGTGGTATATTCAACAAGCCAGTCATCTGTTAATGACATTTTTTTTTTTAGTGTCCCAGATTTCCCAGTGGGTAAAAGTGATTATTCAATCACAAAAAAAGAAAGAACCTACAAAGATCTCAAAATATGTAAGTTTTATAGCTTGTGAAAATTTTAACATAGAATACCAGCTTTTTCCTGTAAGCCATCTTATCATTTTCTCATAACAAAACAAAGACTTGAAAATTAAACACAAAGGGAGGGTTATATGTGAAGATCTTCCTATTACCATTGTCAGAGTTCCCAATTAATTTGTCAGAGCATGCTTACAGTTCTGAAGTAAATACGCCTTGATCCTAGAATCACGAGGAGCACTTCAGAGCTGGAGATCAATTGAAAACCTTCTTAATTTTGTCTGACTCAGTAGGGGAAACAGTTATTTCATCAAGACTAGAAATAACCTAGAGTGAAAAAGTCTACAGGCAAATCTATAGAAAAAGTTTATTCTAGGGCCTTTGTCCTTAAAGAATTCCAGGAAATTCTTTCAAAAGTCTTTTGAAGAGGTTTAACTGAAAAATGAGAACTGACTTAACATAGGGAATGGGAGATTTGAAATGTACAGATAATTAAGGGAATAAACAGGACCAATTTATTTTGGCAGGATGGTTAATCTAATGCTCATTTCTAACCTATTTTATATATGAGTTTGAAACCTGAAATTTGGCCCATTTCCCTCTACCCTAGCTAACCAACATCTGGTTGTATTTTCCATTCACTTGTTCAGGTTCCAGTTCATAAAATTTTCTTTCCATCCTCCTTGTCCCAAAAGGAAGGATGGTGCCTCCCTAGGGGACAACTGAACAGATGCCCAAATGCCTTCAGAGAAAGGCTTTTTTTTTTTTTTTCATTTTCAGATTTGAAAGGGGTTCTTAGTAGGCCTGTTGAGCTGTATTTCTGAGTGTCTACCTGGAGCCTGGCCAACCAGGGCCCACTCTGCTTAGTTCTATGCTGCCTGCCACAAGTATTGCTGTCTCCTGGCACATGGTAAGCCTTGGATGTCTCTACACTGCCCCCCAAAACTTAGTCCTCTTCTGTTTTTTCTCACCACTCAGTTCTCCTAGCAGCCATTCTCCCTCTAAAAATCTGATTCCACAAGAACCTGGCCTCAAGTATTCCACCAAAGGAAACACTTGGAAAGTCTTCTCAGCTTTCTGGATGAGTCCATTTAAGGTATGGACCATATACAACCCATCAAGAGAAGTAAGACTGTGTTTTACAGTTTCACAGGGAAGATCAGTTTTATGATGGTAAAACCTCAGTAACTCTGACCACTTATTTAGAAAATGAAACCAAGTCCCCATGGCTGGAATGATGTCCCATACATTCTTTTCTGATAGAATCAAGAATAAACAAATAAGGTGAAGGGGAACAGATAGAATCTGTTCTCCAAAGATCAGCTTTCCTTCCTTATGCCACCTCACCCCCCACATCCTCAAACACTTAAGAGAATAAGTGGTTTTCAATTATAAATGAACATATAAACAATCTATCTTCTAATCACAAAGCATCCTTACCTACGATGCAGTCCTGAAAGTAATAAATATGAATTTCTTTAAAATGTATTGGTGTTTGTAATAATGTTTAGTCTCTTTAGCATCTCCTAGGTCTGTTTGGAAGTTTAATTTAAGGAAAAGGTCGGGGAATGGAGAGCAATGAAGCAAGAATCTTTTGGTTTAGTGAGTGAATGCATTGAAATGAAAAACGAGAGGTTCTGTTTGGGTTATAAGTTTATTAGACAGCTCACTTCAGTTTCTGCTTGAGTTTCCTCCTCTGCAACATAGAATTAATTGCACGCAAGCTCTCTAGCACTTGATTTTCTTGCCCATAAAGGAGCACATGGTAAACACAGAACCTGGACAGGGGACATGCTCAGTTAACTGCAGCTTTACCATTGCTAATCTGGTTTCTAATTCCTTTTCTACTAAAACTGAGCAACTTTTTGTGGTTTTGTCCAGTTGGTAAGGTTTTTGCTGAATTTTGCTTGTCATTTTAAAAATAAAATCAGAGCTACTTACAAAATATTTGAATACTGCAGTTATTGCAGAGTCTGATACATTGCCATGAAAATCACAGATGGCTTGATAGCTAGAAGTTTTAGTTTCCCTTTTAAATTCTAAGGAAAAATATATATATGAAAGTTCATGAAAAACCTTGTAACCGAGGTTTCACTGTACGATCTTACATTGCCTAATCTTGCTCTTATAGCACTCTTGTGAGCTTTAATCCAAACTCATCCCAGTTGGAATCAATGAATTTTAAAGAAATAATGACCTTTCTGCACTATAGATCCAAATAGCTCTGCTTCATGTTCCATGTTTGATTTTAAGTAACTGACCTTTTTCTGGGGCTGGAAGGAACTGGCCTATGCTGATGGACTTTATCAAGGGGGTTTGAAGACTGTCCTTCTGAAAATGACCTCGGAGAAGAAGGGATACTCAGCACTACTCCTGGGCCCCCAGGGAGGGGCTGTGCAACCCTGCAGGCAAGCTTACCCTTGATCCCTCCTAGTCCTTCCCGTTCACCACATTTCAATCCACTCCAAGTACACCATACATTATACATCACCAGCCGTTCCACTGATGTTCCTGTGGGCCTGGTCTCCTTGGGGGAAGACACCCCATATGGAACTTGAGCCTGTGGCTCCCTAATGGTGTTCTAGCTGTTTCTTGAAAGACCAGTAAAGAGAGCTCAAGTGAGCCAAAGTCCTGAATTCTGCTTCTTTTTATTTTCTCTGTATCTTCTTTTCCAAAGTCTGAGATACTGACCTAAAATAGAATCTCAATGAATTTCCAAACATTGATCATTAATTCTTATATAAATGAGAAAAGAAGGCTCCAAAAGGTTTATTATAGCCCCAAGTCTAGAACTTGCAAGTTATAGCACCCTCAAAATCCTCAGGCCCCCAAGGTGGGTACTATTCTTTGAGAAATCCCCCAGTTCTGCAGAAACTGGCCATGGCAGTATGAGAAGGTGAGAGTCCTGCCCTTCTGCTGAAATATTTCAATACTGTATATATCTTCAGTGATCAGCTCTTTAAGAACAACAATGTGGGAGAATCTGGGGACATTCCAAAAGAGTGGTTTTTTAATCTCTCAAAGTGTTGGAAATAACCAGTTCTGTTTATCCAAATACCTGTACTTCAAATCTGGCTTCCTGGCCAGGTTGGTGCCAAGGGGAACAGGACCACAGCCACACACAGGGTCTATCGGGGTCAGCCTTTGTGTATTCCTCCAAGAGCAAATTAAGGTATGACACGGTAAAATCCTTGCTGAGAAATGTCATTAGCCTAGAATCATAATTTTTTTCTTATTAAAAAGGCCAAAGCATTATTCCTACACTGCATGCCATTCAGCTCTTTAACAAAAAGGTTAAGCTAAATGTTGTCACCAACTCATCAAATTGCTAAACCAGAAGTTTCACGTGAAACTGCCCACACTTGCAGCTCTTTCTGGTTGTTGAAAAATGCATTACATTTCTGTACCATCTCCCAGGCTGCTACTGTGTGCCCCTTGGTGGGGCAGACAGAGTTCTCCCCTGGCAACCAAGGCCTGGAATTGAATCCTTGTCTGGCAGTCACTGGCTGGTGACACGGAACATGTCACTTCATCTCTGTGGTGCTTCCATTTCCTCATCTGTGAAATAAGTGAGATAAACCATACAATTTCTAAGGTGTCTTCCAGCTTCCCACTTTGAGATTCTCTTATTTAATGATAAGGGACAATGAGATTGTGCTCAAACATCAGAGCAAGGCTTTTCCAAGTGAATACAATCACTGATTTTATTTGCAAGCTGAATGACTTTTTTCCCATCAGTGAAAGAGGGCTGTGAAAGCTCCTCTAGACAAGCAGTCCCCATATTAAGAAAATCTGAGCTGCAAGAAGCTCAACTTACTAAACAGATAAATGAGAAGGTGATTATTTGCATTACAAAAGAATTCACCACAGGTTTTCTTTAAATAGCTAAATCCCATGTATTTGAAGTGCATTCTGATGTAGTAGAATTTAATCTGCACCTTTATTTTTCCAATAACAACTATTGCATGAAAAGACCATATTTAAAGAAATGAGAAGCCACTTTTATAGTATACAACAGGTAAGAAGAGAGAAAGGAGTTGAGACTAATACTTACTGAATGCCTATGGTATGCCCGAAGCCTTACACATCATCTCATTTCCTTTCTAAAGTCTACCTGAGGTTGGGGTCTGAATATGAGGACCTGGAAACAGATTATACGTCTGTTTCTAAATTCTCAGGGCTGGGTTCAAATGCAGTATTCACCTTTGCCTCTCTCCATGCCTGCTAGGTGCAGGAGACCCTAATGGTTATGGAGCTAACCCTACTTTGATCATTTGGGGTGTAAGTAGGATATTCGGGGTCCTAGAAGATCCTTATTCTAGTCTCACTCCCCACAACTGTGTTGCATTGGGCAAGTCACTTATCCTGGTTTCTTTGTTTTAAAATGGGGAATAATTTCCGACCATCTTTCAGGCTGAGAAACCAAATGACATACTGTGTGTAAAAGTACTTTATAAAAGTGTTATAAGAATGTACAGGGATGCTATTAGTTTAGCCATCAGCTCTAGAAATAAAGTATTTTCTGGTGTATTATTACTTGAAAGATCTGAGAAGACCACTTTTCCATCACATGCATAGCCAGTCAGACATTAATGACAGTCATGTGTCAAGAATTAATCTTGGAGAGCCCATACTGAGAGCAGAGACCTCAAAGGAAAACTAGAGGAAAGGACATATAAGGAAGGTGCATGGAAGTACAATATCTGATCTGGGGAAATGAAGGTCATGGGCACTTATGAGCATCCAAAGGACTATTCTTAAGGAATTAGTGATCAGGTAGCCTTTGTAGCAAAAAACAGGACAATAGGAAACCTTTCTAAAGTGTAAGAAGAATGTAATGCTTCTACCACTAGGGTTTATTACACTAGAAGAGCCAGCCAATAAACCATCTCTATCTTTAGGCCTAATCCTGCCAGGAAAAGTAAGAAATTAGCCAACCCTATTCAACAACCTCCACACACTCCTCTGGGGCTTCTCCTACATCTTCCCACTTCCCCTCACCTGCTCTGCCTTTCTCAGAGCTGAATCTCTTCCCTCCCACAGTGCTGGCATGTCCCATGGTTCATGACCTCAAGACCTTGCTCTCTCATTACCTGTGTACTCCCCAGGAAGTGAATTCATCAGCAGTCATCAAAACTTGAAGATGCATTCCTGTTCCTCCCGATTGGAACATCTGCAGTTTAAAGATGATTCCTAGGAAAGCCATAATTCCTTCACCAACGATAGATCACCATTAACAGTAGTTAAGACTGGCAATGTAACAAACCAAAGCAAGGGAGCAATGAGTCAGGCACCTTCTCTCAACAATGCTCCTCAAATCACTCCAACAGCAGTACCCACCACTCATGAGGTGGGTCCTGGAATGAGATAACACTATACTCAAATCATTGCATGGGTTTGTCATAACTTGTCAAATCACCAAGAAGAAACTAAAATAAAATATCTTTGAGGAAAAAAATTTAAAAGAAAGGGAAAAAAAAAGAGAAAAATAAAGCCCAAATCTAAATTTCAAGCCGAGAGAAATCCTCTCTGGAGATGGAAACAATATTGTCCAGCTGGCTGTCTGCTCACAGCCTGTCCTGGAACAACATGGAGTAACCTTTCCTACTGGGCAAATTACTTGTGTGAATCTGGTGATACCCAATCAGGTACTATCAAGAAAACGGCAGCAGTTTTCAGAACCTTTGCCACCCAGCTTGTTCAACAGGCATGGCAGCCAGCTTTGGGCTGTGTGTGGGTTCCATCCATGCAGCATCTTCTTTTAAGACATTGAGACAGAGCAATGCTACTCCCAGACTAAAGCAAAGTTCTCCTCATGTTGGGCATTCTAACTACAGGCAGCAGGCAGCAGGAAAGAAACTTGGAAGGAAAAACATCATCACTGTCATAAGAGTGTGTGTACAGCATTCTGTGCATCATGCCCTGAAGACAATGGAACGTTCTTACACAAAGATTGGCACATGATGCTACCAATGTGAATGTCAGCTGGGTTATTTGCTGCATAAATACCAATTAAATAAGCCCCAAAGCAGCTTCAACCTGCCCAGCCAAGTTTGAAAAGAGCACATCTCTCCAGACTTCTAACTTTCTTCTGCACTCATTGGAGCTTAGCTCTTTCTTTTTTCTACTCCTTTTGGACTTGGATGCCTTTAGAATTATTCAGGCAGCCATAACTTGCTAACGGGGACATAATAGGGCAGAACTAGCTAGCACAAACCAAATAAAACAAATTGAGCCTACATAACAGTATTGAGTTGTGTTCTCAGCATTTTTTTTTTCTTTATTCTGGGTAAACATCTCCTAGAGAGCTTCCCCTCATCGAATTATTTCCACATCCCATATTTAAAGGTAAAAATTCTGTCTTTATCTTACAAATGGTACAACCTGTAGTTGACTCTGAAATAGGAAAATTGCATTAGAAATCATTTCCCTGATGAATAAAGCTTTTCTTTTCAAAATTATCAACCCATATATTTTCAAGAACCAGAGAATGAATTTCACACAGTGATTCTGTTTCCTACAGAAATATTCCAAGATATTATTCACAAGCAAGTGACCAAGGTAAACTAAAGTGGTTTCTGTAGCCATTTGCAATTATTGACGAACAATTTTATAATGGAAAATGGAAATTATAGTCAAGTATAATAAGCTGTTTATCCACGATCTACCTGCTGGTGTCTCTTTTTCTCTTTTTGTTTTTCTTTCAAGCAAAATACAAGCTATCATCAGAATGCTTTTCTCCTGCTTGTAATTTTTCTTGTAAATACCACCACAAACCATATCTTCCAGTTGTGTCAATGGGCAAGATTTGTATTCAATCGTGATAGTAGCCCAGACTCTAGTGTATTAATGGACATTCACCAGACTCCCACACCATCAGGTCTGTGGGAAAGGATCACCCCCAATTGGCAAACAAGACATTCCCTCCTGGAGTGGGACTTCCTTGAGAAACTGAGGGTTTGGGGCTTTTGAAATCTGTGAGTGGATCTATTTTCATCACATTAGTCTGGGTGTGCAGACTAATGTGACCCCGGGTTGCCCGATTTGGGCCACTGGGGAAGCAATTCTTCAGGGGAACGAAGGGGTGCTGTCTTGCGCAATTGGGTGACTCGCAGGCTCCTCTTTATTTCATTTGCACCAAGGAGCGAGCCAGACCAGGGGGTGCGGAGGAGGGGCGACTTTGTTGATTTGTGCGTGTGTGTGTGTGTGTGTGTGTGTGTGTGTGTGTGTGTGTGTGTGTGTTCTATTATATTTTTCACTAACTGTATGAACCTCAAAGGATCTCTGAGCTGTTTGACAGAACAAATGGACTTGCTCATCTGCAAAGCTGAGAGGTCTATCTCTTCTCTATCTCCGACTCAGACAGCAGCCACTCACCCCGCCCTGGGTCCCCTCTTCCCCGCTGCATCTTCCTTTTTCTTCTCAGTTCCTTGGTCCATAGAAGCCCAGTTTGGGTAGAATCTAGGGCCGAGGGGAAGTACCTGGTGTTTCTTGCTTTCCTGATGCATCTCCGGGGCAGTCCTTGTCCCCCAGTGCGCCGGAGGAACCCTGCCTCTGATAGCAACCCGGCCAGGAGCGCCTCCGCCCCTGCCCCCGCCCCCGCCACACCTGGCCGCCCCTAGCGCCCACACCCCGCGCTAGTCCATGCGAAACTCGGGCTGCTCTGGCTGTAGATCTGCCGAGGAGCTGTCGGGCGCGTTTGCTTGTGAAACTCAAGATCCCAGAGACCTTTCCTCTTCCCCCACCCCCAACAGGGGGCACGGAGCTCCAGTGTTTCCCGAGAGCCATAAAACGGGGCGGGGAACCGGGGGAAACACGGAAATCCCAACCTCGCGTGGTAACTCAGAGAACGCAAACTCCAGGCAGAGCGTGCGCCACACGGGGATGCGGGTCTCGAGGACCCCCACCGCCCAGCATCCCCAGCGACCCCCATCTTCCCTAGACCCTGGTTAGACATCCATCTAGCCCAAGCTCAGGAAGGCGGGGGGATTACCCCAACTCATCCCAGAAGCCGCCAACTTCGGAAATCCCTCGCTTTATATTGGCAAAATGAAGGTACCTCGTCATCTCGGCGGGGCAAGTCCGGATTCCGCCAGGGCAGGTCCAGGAGGTCACCCAGGGCAGACAATCTGAAGCAGAGCGATTTAAAATCCTGCCGCCGAACGCCCCATCAGAGCATCCCAGGCGCGCCTGCCCCTTTCCCGTCACCCTTCAATCTCCCATTCGCCGACTAAACTTTTGGGGGATCACATCTTCAAGCCCTAAGAGTTCCAAGCTAAGCCTCCCTCTATTCTGAACCTCTCCACTGGAATGTAATCATGGGAAGACAAGAGGGGTGGCTGCCTTGTTATTTGCAACGTAAAATCAACAGACACCCAATCAAGCTCCAATGCCCGGCCAGCCCCTCGCCCCCTGGTGCCCACTCTCCCTCTCTCCCCATTCTCATTTCTTCGCCCACCAGATCTCTCCCAGACTCCGGGTATGCAAGGCCATCTATTTGTGCCCAGGATGAGCAAATCACTAAAGTGATCTGAGAAGGAACAGTGCACCTGGCTGTCAGCTGAACGGTTTTAGGGAGAAAATTATAAAGGGTAACAAAATAGGAGGGGGGCTCCTTTTTCAGCAAGCTCCACGTTTGAGGGAGTTGGGGGGCTGAGGGCTTTTTCTTCCTGTGGTTCTGCACTTGCTTTCCTCTTTTCCTCTGTCTGCTGCTCGGCTTGGAGTCTTACCCTGCTCCCCGCAGAGGGCGCGGTGTGGAAGCCCGCGGGGGGCCCGCAGCTCCATGTCAGCGCCGCCGCCGTCGCCGCCGCCGCGCGAGGCGAGCACCGCGGCCGCACTTGTGGCTGATCTCGGGGCTGAGGGGGCTGAGCTGGCCGAGCCGCCTCCAAGTCTCTTCCATGTGAATAACAAATACTCCCACCGGCGGCCGCGATTGGTCTGCGCCCGGCGCCTCCCGATCCTCCGCCCGCGGCCATTCACCCGGCGCGGTGCGGGGAGCCGCGGCCGGGATCGCGCCCGGGATCGCCAATCGCTTCGCGCCAACTAGTCACCTCGGGAAGCCGGAGGAGGAACCCCGAAGGGCGGGAGCCCTGGATTTCGATGTCACCGTGAAGCCCCGGCGCGGACAGAGGCAAAGATACTCGTGCATCAGGACCCCCTCTGCGCCTCAGCCAGAAGCGACGCGGGGACCAGAAATATCAATAGTTTTGATTTTCACAAAATCACCCCTACTTGCCCCGCCCCCATCAAAAAAGGGGGAGGGCCCAAAGATTGCGGGGAGAGGGGAGCGGGAGCCGGTAGGAGGAACGTGGCTGTGGAGGAGCGGAGCGCCTCCAACTGCCTGGCGAGCCCGGGGCCCCCACGGGAAGGAGCGGCACGACGCCGACGCGGAGCACCGCAGTCGGTCCAGCAGTGCAAAGGTCCGCCCGCCTAGCACGGCTCCGAGCAGGGTCACTTTGAAGAATACATCACAGATGACAAGTGTCCCGCCACACACTTTCTTTGTGGGGAAGCTCAAAGTAGATCCCGCAAGCTAGGCGGTTTCCCGCCCCCGCAAAGTTTGCCCCCCGCCGCGTTAGCTTTCCGCCATTTATCCCGCCCGGTGTCTCCCGCGACCATCTCCCCCACACCCCGTCCCCGAGTGAACCAGGACAGATTCTATTGAGCCCCTGAAGCTCGAGGTTGGATACGTATGGTCTCACTATGGGCACTGCTCAAGAAGGGGCACAGGCGGTACAGGCGACTGTCGTTTTATTGAGATGATTCTAAGAGCCGCAGACGCGGCAGGAAAACTCCTGAAGACACCGCGGGGTGCGGGGAAACCTCGGGATTCCCTGCGCCAAGCCGATGGGAGCCCGCCGCGATTCCTGTGCACAGTCCAGCTCCCCTCCCCTCTAGTTATGGCTCAGCCACCCCCACCCGCACCCGCAAGCGCGAAAGAGTGAGAGAGCCCCTTAGCTGCCCGGCGCCCGAGGACCTGCGGCCAGCCAAGCCTTGTGTTGGTGAGAAAGTTCCATCTAGAGGCGTCCGTGCGCAACTGCAGCTCCAGCCCGAGGCCGGGAGCCTGCGAAAGGGGGCAGCGATGGGAGAAAGTGGCACAGCTGGGAGATAAGGGAGAGTGGAGACAGACGGGAGAACAGACTGGAGCAGGACGGTCCTCTTTCCCCATTGGGAATTCCTAAGCATAGTGAACTTCATAAATACCAGGACAGTAACATTCATTAATTCCTGTATGTAGTTATTATCCTGTTCAAACTTCTTTAATTTTCACATCAACTCTGTGAGATGATCAAAATTATTAATCCTACTCCACAGATGAAGAAGGAAAGCTAAGCTTATGGACGCGGCTAGAGAGTACTAGAGGCAGAAATCAGTTTCAGAATCCCATAGACAACTTTTTCTCTGGCGCTGTTGCTTTTTCCAAGACCATGATTAGAATGTAAAGTTTTGGTTGAGAAGACAGTTGTGTCTTTCCTGGTTTCCTAAAGCTAACCTCACCCTGTGTCACTTAGAAAAATCTACAGGTTTCCAGCCCAGGGAAACTTCTCCCTTGGTTGGTTCCCTTTCCTACCTCCATAGGAGAAATTACCTGTGTGTAGAGTCATCTTTTATGGCCACAACCACCTGGAGGGAAGAGGACAGACTTAGAGAGATATATGCTCTCTGGCCCCCAAACCTTCCTGTATAAGGAATCTGAGTTCTTTTGGGAATATACAGTACAGTGCTGGGACAAGGAAGGTGAGAAGAGGAAAGAATCTCTAATCGATGCAGAAATGGGGCTCAGTGGATCTATTCATTGTGTGTTTACTAGGAAGCTTGGGGGAGGGGCTTTATTAGGAATTGGAAGAGCTTCCTCCCTCAGAAGTACTGAAGTAAACTCAGGAGCCTGGTTTCCAGCCCAGGCATCCTATCCCACCCCACCCCAAACTCCCTACTGTTGATCTCTGTCTGAGCAGAGTTATCCTAGGAAACAGGGATATTAATAAATCCTTTATTATGTTATGTTATTACGTTTAGGGAGGAAAGAGACATAAAAGAGGGGGCAGGTGGAGCAAGCCTAAAAGTACACAGAGTACACAGAGCCATTTACCATACAATGGCCTTCAGCATCTTCTTGGGTAAGCTGTGGGCCCAGCAGACTGCTCTGGTTTGCCCATTTAATTTTCTTTTTTTTTTTTACTGTTTAAAATTATGTTTTTATTAGTGCATTATAATTATACATAATAGTGGGATTCATTGTGACATTCATACATGCTCATAATATAATTGTGGTGGGCCCATTTTCATAATGAGGACAACACAGCCCATTGTGGCTTTGGAGCCCTGACAAGGCTGAGTGATTTGCTAAAGACAGAAATGCTTAACGAGCTGCTTTCCTCCTTTCCTATTGATCTTACCTGCAGAGAACTGGTGTTGTACAGGCACATCCCTGCCTTTTCTGCTGCCGCCCTTCTTATCTTCATCAAGATAAGAAGGCTTGATCTCTCTTAGAGAAAGTATAATTTTGGTGCTTAGCTTTGTATCATCCTTAACTCTTGATAACTCAGAATGTAGCCATCAATCAAATCCCACATGAAATCTAGTTAACAGGGAATAGGGCTTTTCAACATAATCTTGAGTGTTTTCAATGACTTTACCTAGTAGTTCCTAAGCAAGCAACATAGGCTCATACACAGGTTATAAGACTGATAGCAACACTGGGACATAAGAAGAGAGATTGTTTCCAGGAGTGATGGGTCCCTGTCAGTAACAGTCACATGAAAAGGATATCAGCTGCATAAGCCCTATTTATCAAGCCCAGACACCATAACTCTGCTTGCCCTTTCCTGCAGTCCAAGTCAGGGGAAAGTGACTAAAGCCCAGGCAGTTCAATCTGGGAAAGTAGGTGATTCCAGAGTCACCTGTCCTCTCCTTGGGCTCACACTTTCTACAGCGTGAAATACGTCTTTGCAAAGTGTCTGACCTCATCATCCATCTCAGTCCAAATATTTATGCAAACCAAATATATCTCCTGGTAGTTAATCCTCCAAGAAGATTTGCCTGTAATCTTCTCATTTTCGGTTGATTTAAAATGTGAGAAACTGCCCATGTGTTAGAAAATGCAAAAAAACAATGCCATATGTTTGGGGTCCATTTAACTCAAGCTGTGATATGTATTCTACACATGGAGATTTATGCCACAATTCCTGCTTTTGGATAACCATTAAAGCTTGGAATCTTTGCAGGACACTCACCCAGGAGGCATATTGGCCCAGCAGGAAGTTTCCACATGGAGCAAAACTGACAGGAAACAGTGGAGATGGGATTTGTTCTTTTGGAAACTAAGACGATATTTTCCTTGCTAGACCATCTGCAAGTTTCAGTAAGTATATCATGTGGGCTTTGCTCAGTTTATTAAGACACTGGCTGCTGGAAACAAGATTAGACATGTTAGACTAACAGTAATACAGAGCCAATGAGGTTCATAAGAGCAATGTGCTCCTCACTCCTGCAATCAGTTCCTATCTGCACACAGGAGTCAAGGGAGAAATTCCTCTAGATGGTGAGGTAGTAGATTGTGTGTGCATCTGTACCAGCTTCATTTTGGGTTTCCCCAGAAGCATGACCTGAGACAAAGATTCAAGACAACTTAAGAGGCAAAGGAAACCACAAGAAACAGGAGAGGAAGTGAGCCAATAAAGAATGTGTTATCAAACTAGGTTCCACTGTGGGCACCCAAAATAAAATCCCAATGGGGAACTATGGAAGCCAGTATAGAAAACTCACCACAGAGTTGCTCCAACTGAGGGTGAGGGAGGTGAAGTATCTATACACAGATACCTATGAGCTCTTGGTTATGAACTGTTCCCCAGTGATGTTAATTCTCCAGGAATTCCAATCTACCACATGGGTGGCAAAGCAGCCTACAGAGGCCAGATAAAGTCCTACTGGCAAAGAAGTTTAGGCACCAGCAATTAGTAGTCGGGTAGCATGTAACTGAGTGGTAAAGCAGAGAAAGAATGGTCAGGTCAAGGTTAGCATCTACAACACCTGTTCCCAGGCAAACTTCACAAAACACACACTAATCAAGGCACTGTCCCGTGTGTGATTCAAGGACCACCTGCCTCAGAATTTCTGGGGTGCTTGTTATAAGCACAGATTCTTGGACCCTATCCCAGAACAGTTTGAATGAGATTCACTGGAATAGGGCTTGGGAATCTGCATGTTTTGCAAACATTCCAGGTGATTCTGGTGATGTTCACTAAAATTTGAAAATTACTACATTCAGGAAATCAGTCTCCTACAGTCAGTCAGTGCATTTTTAAAAATTTTGCTTGCAAAGCCTAAGGAGGCAGAGATTAGTTCAGTGATCGAGAGCTTGCCTAGTATGTGTGAGGCCCTGAGTTTGATCCCCAGCACTACACTCATACAAAAAAAAATCAGGAGCCCTGGGAGCATATACCCATGCTATCCACACCTGCTCATGGCCACAAATGCTCCCTTTTCATTTATATTACTCTCTGTTTACATAGAGTAATATTCCATCTGGTGTTTTCTGAGGAGAAAAAGAGGTCAAGTTCCTGCTCTAACTTTGCCATTAACAACTCATAACGTCTTTATATCATCATTTTTAATATTTCTGCATTGTAATTCCTTATCTATAAAGTTCATATGTCAAAGACATTTCTCCAACCAAGACTCATGCTCCCCTTTCAATAGTGTGGAATTACTGGTAGAGAGAAACTACTCCCACACGCTCAGGGACTGCATTTCCTCTTCCTCCCTTGCATCTAGGTGGGGTCCGACATCTAATTCTTTCTTATGGAATGAACAGAAATGATGCATGTCACTTTGGGTCCAAGGAAGTCTCAGAGTAGATGCCTTCTCATCCTTTCTTTCCCTTTCTGACAGCCAAAGGCAGATAACTTTGTGGTCCTAGGATTGGCAGATGCTATAGTTTTTGTATCTTAAGTGTCTTTAGGTCCTTATGGAAAAGCCTTGGGAGGTGGTAGAAAGTTTAAGAGCTGGAGCCTAGTGGGAGGTCTTTGGGTCGTTGGGGACATGGCTTCAAAGAGGATAATGGGAACCCAGCACCTTCTTCTTCCTCTCTTTGCTTTTCAGCCATGAGGTGAGCAGTTTTGCTTTTTCCCTGAAGAGATATGCTACTTCACCATAGCCCCACAAGCAATGGCCCAACAGATCAAGGACTGATCATGGATGGGTAGGTAACCATGAGTTACCTATTAACCTTGGAATCAAATAGATACACCACTACCATCACCACCACCATCTCTCCCACAGCCAACACCACTACCATCACCTTGCTCACACAATTTAGCTCCCTCCAAGGCTAAAAGGTGACACTAGAGAAAGTTTAATACATACTACATTTTAAAATCACTTTGTGAAAATTGCTGGATGTAATTCAATCTCTCATGTGATTTTCATTCATGTATTTCAACTCTTTAGGTTTAAAAATTGTTTAGATTTTACATTATTTTTAAATTGTTCATTATATTTTAAATCTGAATCTCTGAATTCTGAGTCAAGAAAAGCACATGCAACAATGCTTAGCAAATAGAAAGAACATATATTGTAGCTGCTAGCTTACATTGTCCCAAAAAAATCTATATTACTTCATATGAGTTTAAGTTCAAATCAAAACTTCTTGTGATAATCTTGATGTCAGAAGTGATTATTAGTTTCCTGAGATTTCCAGTGGCCAAATATTTTGACTTGTTTAATTATTTATCTTTCCATGACCAGGTGTTAATAATAACCAAAGTATATAAATGAGCATGAACTTTAATAGTGAGTCCAGATAAACTATTTGATTCTTTCCAAGATTAATAATCAAGTGACTCAAGATTACCTATTTGGCTCACAGCCCCAAATGAGGTCACAACCACTACACCATAAAACACTCCAATCCAGCCTGACAGATATGCAAAAATAGAGAGAAAATACAGGGAAATAAACAACCCCTGGCTAAATCATATGAGCCAGATTAGGGTGCTCTGAGGGCTTGGAAAGACTTTGGGAGTATAAGATGAAGCTGGTCTAGGAAGGATGGGTAAGAAAAGGAACAAGTGTTCTAGGGCTAGTGAGAAAATTTCCCTTTTCTATGTAGTTCAGAAGACTCTTATTAAGTAATGCTTTCTAAATGCAAAATATGGCCTAAGGTAAACAAATCATGAACCTCATCTGAGGATATTGAGATACAAAAAAGATTCTGTTAAAGAAGAGGTCACTTAAAACTATCTACTGCCATATAAAACCTTGCCCCACAAACTAACAGCTTTATACTGTACACATTTTTTTTAATCTTGTAATTTCTATTGGTTAGGAATCCAGATATGGCTTACCCAGATCTTCTGCTGAAGTTATCTATCTCCTAAGGCAGAAATCAAGGTGTTGCTGGCTTCTCAGTCATTTCAAAATGAGTCTCGAACATAGGCTGGGACAGGCTCTGTTCTCAGCTTACTCTGTGGTGTTGAGAAGGCTCTGGGTCTGGAAGCCTTAGATCCTTGCTGGCTGTTGGCCAGAGGTCACTTCTAGTTCTTTGCCACATAGGTCTCTCTATAAGGCAGATCACAACATTGTAACAGGCTTTATCAGAATGAGCAAGTGAGAAAGAAAACAAAAGAAGGCCAACAAGAGGGAAATCATGGCCCTTTGTAACCTCACCTTGGAAGTGACATCCCATCACATTTACTATATTCAATTCATTAGAAGTGAATCTCTAGGTCCAGGACATACTCAAGGTAAAGGAAGAGATTACATGGGGCATGGATTACCAGGTATCAGGATATGTTAGCCAGCTTTTTATCACTGTGTCCAAAATATCTGATGGGAAAAACTGAGAGGAGGAAAAGTTTATTTGGGGCTTAAAGTTTCAGAAGTTTAGTCTATGGTTGGATGACTCTATTGCCTGAGGTGAAGCAGGGCATCATGGCAGAAGGGCATGGTAGAGGAAGGCTGCTCAGCTCAGGATAGCCAGGAAGGGGGGTGGGGAGAGAAAGAGAAATATGGAGGGAGAACACACAACATAGAGTGCCCAAAGGCATGCTCCCAATGACCTACTTCCTCCATACACACACACACACACACACACACACACACACACACACACACACACACGCCACAATTACCTCCCAGTAGTCCATTTAAATTATTGATCCACCAAATGGGTTAATCCACTGATGAGATGACAGCTCTCATAATCAGTATTTTCTCCTTTGAACATTGCTGTATTGCCTAACACAGGAGCTTTTCAGGGGACACCCCAAGATCCAAACCATAGCGTAGGGATTATGGGAACTCATTGTAGAAGTCTGATTCCAAAAGAGGGTCTATGGTTGGTGGGTGGAAGAGGGACTTACAAAACTTTAAACATACCTGTCAACAGTTGGATCAAAGATTCAAATCAACTGTTTCACACAACACAGCACATACCATTTATAGAGAACTCCAATTAACAAGGAGTTGACACATAATTGCATTTGTCAGGGAAAAAGAAGTGAGAGATGGAGAAACAACAGTGGGCGGGGAATCCATTGCTTTAAACAACTTTAATTTTATTCTTTTATTAATGTGTAATCACAAAGCACACTAAAGGATCTTTCCTGTCTATAGCTGATACCAGGCTTATTTTCCCTCTCTTCTCCTCTTCCTTTTTCCTTCTCAATTCTTCCAAATCCAGATATGTAGTGATAATTCGATTGGAAGGAAGAAGACTGAAAGAGATCATCATTTGGCAGACTGATGGTACTTCTGAATTTTTCTCCCATTTCAGTCAGAGACGAAGGAGGAAGAGAAAAGGGAAAGGAATCAAAGAGGGAGGTAGAGACAGAGGAAAGACAATGAAAGCTCTGAACAAGGCTGTAGCCATTTCTGGTTTTATTGCCATAAATTAGAAGTGAGGGAGGGATCCTCAGCTGTTTTCTCTGAACTAGAAAGTAGAACTCAGGAGAATTGTCAAGGGAAAGTTCTGGGTGCAGTTTTTGTTTTTATTTGTTTAATTTTTTTAGTTGTAGGTAGACACAATACCTTTATTTTATTTATTATTTTTTATGTGTTGCTGAGGATTGAACCCAGTGCCTCACATGTGCTAGGCGAGCACTCTACCACTGAGCCACAACCCCAGCCCCTGGGTACAGTTTTTGAATGAGAAAGTAGAGGTACAGGCAGGTGTACTGGCAGACGGGAGGGCTGGGGCTGTGGAGAGGGAGAGCTGTCCCTATGGGAAAAGTGAAGCCACAGAGCAGTGAACTTTAAAGACAAGAAAGGGAACTGTGCTCAGCACTATAGCTGGAGAGGAAGTCCAGATCCAGGTAAGGGATTAGGATAAACAAGAACTTGAAGGAGAGAGTCATCTTTCTCCCAAACTGGTTACCAGATGATCAAAACTAGGAGGGGTTTGGACTGGTCCATGGAAAGTCCCCTTCCTATATCCCAGACCTTCTCACTTCTCTCTCTCCACTTCGGCAGCTTCTCTACCCTCTCTCTGTCCACCTCCCTTTCTTCCATCTTTCCTTCTCTACTTCTTTTCATCCTCCCTCCTTAAGTAACCTTATCAAAACAGAGTGTTTATTATGTTTCACTTTCAAAATAGAATTTCTTGTTCCCTGTTCTTGACAGAATAACCTTCACAGATGGTTACTTGCTATAAATTCTTACAGTTCTAATCCCATTAAGTTATTTTTAATTTGTGTGACCTGCACTAGATTTTTCCCCCTCCTATGACCCTTGATAGGAAAAAAAAAACAGTTTTCCATATCCCTGCTATGAGCTAAATAGTGGGATTTAGTCTTTATATTTTGGGCTCTGCTGTCAGGATAAAAGAGAACCCCTGTTAGTAAATCCTTCCTTGGTGAAAGAATCATTTTTCCAAAAAAAGGTACAAAGTTTCCAAATGGAAACTAGAATGGCCTGTCAAATTTGAACTAAATTTAAAATCTCTGCAGATGACCTAAGGATTGAAGATTTCTCACAATATAAAGACAGTAAAAAAAGGAAACTTTGGTGTTAACCCTATTTAAGTAGTCTGTATTGCAAATATATTACTGTGTCCTGATTAATGACAGTCAAGGGCTTTATGGCCAGCAAGCCGGGAGGGAAAAGACCCTAAACAACAATCTGATGTCAAACTTGGTGGGAGATGAGAAGCCTCCTTCTTAAAAGTCTAAAATTAAACCTTTCACCTCAATTTTGATACTATTTTAGCAGCATGTGCAGAGTCTCCAGCTGCTATGCTTTGAGGTGTGATCCTGTCACTGTTGCAGCTTAGGGAGGACAGTGTCAGAGCAGTGCCTTGACTAGGAAAACTCCCAGAGACCCCTGGATGTCAGTGAAGGGTGCTCCCTCCACCACAAGAAAAGAGGGGCCTCCCCTTCCCACCCCCAAGCAAGTCCACAACATCCCCCAGTCAATAAGCACTTCAGACAAACCCGGTGTCCTACCATAAAGACACATAGATAATTCACTGTTCAAGTCCAAATCAGGTGAGTTTTTGCAAACTCCTTATTAAACAGAAGACAATACTATCCTACCATGAGGGAGTACACTGAGCCCAAGTAGCAGAGCCCACAGGCAGCCGTCTTACCATCTGGCAAGACCAGCCATTTTGCCAGTGTGGCTTCCTCTGAGGAATTGTTTTCAGACAAATACATTCTCACACATTCGTCTCTGAAGCTGAAATTAGAATAGAATGTCTGAGCTTTTCTTTTATAAGAAAAAACTGAAATTGTTGGGAGGTAGGAAATTTGAATCTTCCTTCTATCAATGAGGACTACATCTCCCACCTGCAGTTTGAAAAAAGACAAAGGAGAAGAAAACAAAAAGGTAAGAGAAAAGAGAGACAAGGCAGGAAGGGGAGGCAAAAGTTTTCTCCAGAATGAAAGAACACAATTAAAGTGACCAGAAAACAGAACCATTATTTCTAAAATTTGGTCAGATCTAGAATTGCCAAGCTAGAAAAAACTTGAGATGATCTTATCAAAACCCTTCATATCGTGATGAGAAAAACTCTTGCCCAAGGCAAGGAAGTGTTGATGCCCATTGTCCCCCAGAGACTTAAAGGAAGGGATGCAGGGTAGAAAACTGGCCCCTGATGCTGGGCCAGTTCTTTACATTCCACCACAGAACTCAGAGGTTGGGATGATTGAACTTGGAATTAACTATGACTGTATGTAGACATATTTGGTGGGAGTTCTGGCAAGGAGTCAAATCTTACACAAAGAAAAAAAAAACATATACACAGGTTAAGCATCCCTAATCTGAATATCCAAAATCCCAAATGCTCCAAAATCTGAAATTTTTTAGGGCCAACATAATGCCACAAGTGGAAAATTTCACAGCATAAAACTTTGCTTCATGAGCAAAATTATTTAAAATATTGTTTAAAATTATCTTGAAGCTGTATGCATCAGACGTATATAACAGATGAACAAATGTCATCTTTACATATGAGTCTTACCCCCAAATTATCTCTTCATATATATGCAAATATTCTAAAATCAGGGGGAAAAATTCCTAATATGAAGCACCCTGTTCACAAAGCAGTTCAGGTAAGGAATGCTCAACTATACACACACATACACACAGAGTTTAGAGTAATATTATTAGGGATATGATATATATATATATATATATATATATATATATATATATATATATATATATGGTATGTATTGCTAAAATATTATAGATTTCTTTCTCAGTGTTCTTGGATTGTTCTGCGCAATTTACTTTTCAAATTAAGAAAATAATGTTACTATTAAGGAAATAATTCTACTAAATCATGCTTTAAAATCTAATGGGTTTCTAAATTCACCTGACCAAAGTCTTAACCAAGAGTACAAATGAAGGCAACAGGAATGAATATTGCAATTTATTTATATTTTTCAAAAGCACATATTTAACATTAACTGCTCTTGAACACAACATTGTTCTAGCTAGAGCTTTCTATCTCCAATATTATTATCAAGACATACAAATAAAAGGGATGGATCTTATAATAACCTATACTCCTGGAGAAAAGGATTAATTCCAGGCATTGCTGAGAAGCTGGCAAAGATTGATAAAACTCATCTTCCTAAACTAACCTGACCTTAGTCCCCAGCCTTCTTCTTGCCAGTCCCCCATTTCCTTCTCCACCAGGAACAAAAATATGAACATTTTAACTAGGAACAATAATGGAAACTCTTAATGCATAGAATATGCCAACTATTTCTCCATTAATGAAGATGGTTCAAATAACTCAACTGTGAACCCAAATAACATAATGCAAAAAGCAGCCATGTGCATATTAATTGGATGCAGAAGGAATATGATTTTCTTTATTTTTCCTTCATTTAGGGATGAGCTACCTGGTTTCTCAAGAATGGTTTCTAAGTCGCTTATTATTGTTACTTCAAAGGAATTCTTCTTTTTACACACTGAATATTTAAATTCCCTCACATTCTCTATCCCAATTAAAACTTACTCTTGGGGCTGGAGTTGTACCTCAGTGGTAGAGCATTTGCCTAGGACATGTGAGGCATTGAGATTGATTCCCAGCATCACATATAAATAAGCAAATAAAATAAAGGTCCATCAATAACTAAAAATATTTTTTAAAAACTTAATCTCAAAAGATGAACAAGCCTACCCCAAAATTGAAATGACTATTGACAGTTTAAAAAGATACACATCCTAAGGGAGAATGTGCCTTTTAGCAGAGTTCTGGAATGATGGACATCAAGTGTCCATCCAGTTCCCATAGCACAATATGCTCCCAATTTTTGCTGAATTGAATTGACATATGGTTAAGTTGGCAAAATTAAGAATTTCCAAATCAAAACTCTCTTCATTTAGAGCACATTCTTTCAGAGAGCACTTACCTGTAGTCAAATTTCAGTTCACATTTGCTGAATAAACGTGAGGATGAATGAATAAAATGGATAAGAAAATGGATCTGAGGGTGAAACTTGGTAGAAAGGCACTTGCCTAATCTGGGCAAGGCTCTGGGCTTGATCCTTGGAGCCCCCCAAAATATGGATTAAAAAGTGAATGAAAGAATGAATAGATGATTAGATAGATAGAAATAAAAGAGGAGGGTATCAGTGGACTTCAAAGGAAATTACAGATTAAATTCCACAATTCAGTTTTACCCAAACAAAAATAGAGTTTCAATCAAAAGGAAAAATGTATATTGGAGACAGAAAGTGGGAAACAAAATGAAGAAAGAGATCAGTGCAAGAAGTAACCTGGACAAAGATACTGGTGTGGTAAGCAGGACTCGGCATGCCAGAGGGTCAGGAAATTATGTGAAACTTGGAAATATGCAAAAATAACTCTTACCAGTATAGCTTTGAACTGGACTTTTTATTGTCTGGGCCACTTTTAACTGTGCAGGAACAGAGGTTAACTTATAGATTTTCCTTTGGTAGAATAGATAACCTGTTGGATATTAATCACTTTGTATTTAATCCCACAATCTTATTTCAACATTACCTATAAACGTATATAGGTAATATACATTACATTACATTGGTAATGCTCTTTGAACCAGTTTTAATATATTACTGGTTCCCTTATTGGTTGGTGAATTGAATGAAATTGTTGACAAATTGTAAAGAATAACAATGAGAGAGAAGCAAGCTAGGTGCAGGGGCAAAGTAAATGGGGCTGCTCATCTGAGCTGCCAGCTTTATTTAAATCCATAGGTTACATTAGGTCATTGACATCATTAGTGCATACTGCTCATTGTATAAAGTTACCGTTATGTGGGCAAGTTTAGGCACAGTGACACATCAGTGTTGTCTAAGGGAGTTTCTTTATTCCCAGAAGTTGAATGTTTAAGAGATTAATTTAATTGGAGGCTGATAAGACTCTAGCACAGAGCCTCCTCTTGAAGGGCATTACCATAGCAACCAGGCATTGGGCATGTATTCTGGGGAGAAACTGTAGAATATTCCAAACAGGGCCCCTCTTACCCTCTAGGAGTTTGCTCACCAGAGGAACACTGCCTTGTACATATCCATAGCCTTACATATCCTTACAACAAATACTTATTTTATTGGCTCAAGATTTTCTCTTTACAAAAAAACTCCTCAAGGATCTTCAGAATACATCATTGTGGAAACATTGGGTGACTAGGGAACTACAACTTTCACCTACAGTTCTATGGGTTCTCAGGTGCCACAATGCAAGTACCATTTGGCTAGTCTCTTGATGTCTCTTCATAAAAGTCCTATTAGCTGCATCCAGTGCTACCCAGAGGAGTGATAAGCAATATAAATATAACTTCACACACTTCTTTTTAATAATCTAAGTAAATATCTTTCCATTCATTCATAATAGTTATTGAATACCTATATTATATATTTCTGTACTAAGAAGTATGGGGAAATGTTATTTTTAAAAATCAATTGTTCTGATATTATAAGAACCTGAAGAGCCATTGCAGTATTTTTTTCTAACTAATCGGAAAAACAAACAAACAAAAAAACATAAATTCAATAGTTCCCTTTCTGTTGGAAAGCAACACACTTTTAAAATTCTGTAATAACAATGAAAATATGGCTTCAAAGAGGCCAATGCTTTTTGAAAACTGAAAGGGAAAACGAGTTCAGAACCTAATTGGCAATATTTGAATATTTCAAGAAAATAGAGGCAATGAAAACACTTGCTAATTCTTAGAAAAAATTCTCAAGTTGTAGTAATTAGATTGTGGTCTACAGAAACCAAGTATTGATCCACCATACTTTCAGTAATAACAATGTACAAAACTGGTGATGTGGAATAACCTGTGTGGACTGCTTAGCTCAGTTACAATACTGTATTAGAGCTAGCATTGATGGGTTTTCTTCTGAGTTGAGCTAGTTAGTTGTCAATTCTGCCACTGAACACTGTTCCTATATTTCCAATTAGTCATAGGATTGTGGGGTACTGTGAATTAAAGGAAAGAGTCAATAGGTAGAAGTCAGAAAGACTGGATTTTAATCTGGATTCTACAAATAATAGACTAGATGCCCTTAGAAAAGTCACAAACCACTCTGATCCTCAGGATTATCCTCAAGATGAGGTCCCTAATAAAGGCATGTGTAGTCATTATTAAGACAGTTGATTTAAAGTTTGCTGATAAAGTTACTTGATAAAATGTAACAATAAAATAAATTATTAAGTGTTGTTAAGAAGTATTAATACATTCAATCCCAGGTCTTGGCACACAAAAAAATGGGAGGGGGATGATATAATAATGTTTGGGGCCAAGAGTGATGGCACACACCAGTGCTCCTAGCTCCTGGAGGCTGATGTGGGAAGTTTGCTTGAGTTTATGAGCTCAAGGCCAGCCTGGGAAATATTGTGTTAACCCACCTCAAAATAAATAAATAAAGATAAAACTTGGGGTAACTGATAGAGGAGTCAGACAGCAAGATCACCAAAATAAATACATAAAACTTCAGCTCAGAAGAAAGAAGTACTCAGAACTATTTGGACAAAAGCATCCCTAATCTAGAAAAAGCTAACAAAGCAAATAATATTAGCCTGAATGCAGTATCATGGGAGCAACACACTATTTCCTGTGTTCACCAAGCAGCCTTCTCAGCAATGCTGCCATATGGTCAGGAATGAACTGCTCATTCAACCAGCTAGCAGAGGGGTGCTTCCATTGAAACCAGCTAAACCTCGATGCCGATTTGTTAACAAAGATCCTGTGAATTCATCTTGATTTAATCAAACCTACAATGAGTAAAGCTTCATGAAGTGACAAATTCAAGTTTCTGACTCTGAAAAATCAGGCTCTCACTGTGGATTAGGGAGATCATTCTAAAACTACCACCTATGAGGGTCTACCTTAAAAGGGCAGCCAGTCAAACCCTCACCAGCAGTGAGCATGTATGTGCAGGGCTATTAGTTGCCTGCTTAGTTGTAAGCAGAGAAATAAAATTAGCAAACTCATTGATCAGGCTTCCCTTTAACTATGCCTTAGTTGAGGCACATTTCTCAAGTATGTGGTGACAATAAAAAGATTTCAAAAAAAGGAAGTTTTGTACAGCAAAAAGCATTGCTTCAACACTCCCACCTCTGCAGGCTCCTTATAAATGGTGGCACTTGGGAGAGCAGCTTAGCAGTATAGATGCATAAGATGTTAGCATTTAAATTTAACTACAGTAGTGAGAAAATGCTATATTTCATTTTCAAGAGGGGTTGCAGAGCACTTGCATTTTAAGTCAAGGAATAGTTCCAAAAAGTGTATTACTCCCAAGGACTGCATTCCAGTCACTCCTGCTGTCAGTGGATTCCAGTCACTAACCAGCCAAACGGCAAAGGCTTCTTAGAGAAAGCAGGTAAGCCAATCTCAATGTCTTTCCCTCCCGGCTTAGGTGTTAAAGCAAATATATTTGTTTTCAAATAAATGAATCATATCAGACTGTGAGTCAGGGTTATCTCCTCCATCTGACTAGGTTATAATGGAGGACTGGACTGGAGATTTATCCTGGACCAGGGGTTCCCTGAGACCAGATAAGAGCTGTTCAGCTTCAGGCAGGGAATATTCTCCCGCTGTGTCTTCTCATCTCCCCTCCCAGTGAGCCTCCTAGAGCAAAGGCTGTCTCTCAGAGTGGAACTCCCAAAGGACAAAGAGGGTCTTTCCTTTCCTCAGTGTCCCCAGGAAAGCCAAACCCAGGGAACCATGTTGTCATTTCCCCAACACTGAGGCCCCTGTTTTCCTTCCTCTACTCCCCAAGAAAACCCTATCCTGAAGCAGCTGCTCCTGAAGCAGCTGCACCAGCAGAAGGTCTTGAACCACCTGTCCCCTGATCTGCTGCTGGCTGTGACCGCCAACTTGATCGAGGATGAGAACTGTTGACGGTACTGCTGCAGGCAGCGCTGGCTGGCGCTCCACGTGGCCAAGCAGGGCAGCAGTTGGAAACACATGTTCTTGGAGAGGCACTTGGAGAATTTGCTGAAGCACTTCATCCCAGGTACCACGGATCCCAGCATCATCCTCGACTTGCTGCCCCTCTGTGGGAACTACGTTTGCAGGATCCCTGTAGTTCAGATCCTTCCACCTGTGCAACTCCCAGCCTCGCCACAGACCCAGAAGCCATACCACTCAGGCAGCTAGGGGAAGTTGGAGGAGCCCAGCATGGACCACTATCAGCTGGGCGATCTGGTGGCTGGCCTGATCTACCTGGAAGAGCTGGACCTGGTGTACGGTGTCAAAGACTGTGGCATGAACTTCAAGTGGAACCTCTTCCTTTTCACCTTCGGAGACTGCCACTCCTTGGCGACCACCATCAAGGCATGCCACACCCTCAAGGTTCTCTAGTACCACCTTTTTAAAAATTATTATTATTATTCTAATTTGTTATGTATGAGCAGAATGCATTACAATTCACATTACACATATAGACCATAATTTTTCATATCTCTGGTTGTACACAAAATTAAGTCACACCATTCATGTCTTCATATGTGTTCTTAGGGTAATGATGTCCATCTCATTCCACCATCTTTCCTACCCCCATGCCCCTTCCCTTCCCTCCCCTCCCCTTTGCTCTATCTAGAGTTCATCTAATCCTTCCATGCTCCCCACCCCAGCATCCTTATATCTGAGAAAACATTCAGCATTTTATTTTGGGGGATTGGCAAACTTCACTTAGCATGATATTCTTCAACTCCATCTTTACCTGCAAATGCCATGATTTTATTCTATTTTAATGCTAAACAGTATTCCATTGTATACATATACCACATTTTCATTATCCAATCATCAACTGAAGGGCATTTAGGTTGGTTCCATAGTTTAGTTATTGTAAATTGTGTTGCTATAAACATTGATGTGGCTGCGTCACTGCAGTATGCTGTTTTTAAGCCTTTTGGGTATAGACCAAGGAGTGGTTTAGCTGGGTCAAATGTGGTTCCATTCCCAATATTCCAAGAAATCTCCATACTGCTTTCCATATTGGCTGCACCAATTTGCAGTTTCACCAGCAATGTATGAGTGTACCTTTTTCCCCACATCCTCACCAACACTTATTGTTTGTTTGTATTCTTAATAGCTTCCATTCTGACTGGAGTAAGATAAAAATCTTAGTTTTGATTTGCATTTCTCTAATTGCTAGAAATGTTGAAAATTTTTTCATATATTTGTTGATTGTATATCATCTTCTGGGAAGTGTCAATTCCTTGGCCCATTCATTGATAGGGTGACTTTTTTTTGGTGTAAAAATTTTTGAGTTCTTTATATATCTTAGAGATTAGTACTGTATCTGATGTGCATGTGGTAAAAATTTTCTCCCAAAATGTAAGCTCTCTATTCACTTCACTGATTGTTTCTTTTGCTGAGAAGAAGCTTTTTAGTTTGAATCCATCCCATTTATTGATTCTTGATTTTAATTCTTGCGATATAGGAGTCTTATTAAGGAAATTGGGGCCTAATGTGACATGATGGATATTTGGGCCTACTTTTTCTTCTATTAGGCACAGGTCTCTGGTTTAATTCCTAGGTCCTGGATCTACTTTGGGTTGAGTTTTCTGCATGGTGAGAGAGAGGGGTTTAATTTCATTTTGTTGCATATGGATTTCCAGTTTTCCCAGCACCATTTGTTGAAGAGGCTCTCTTTTCTCCAATGCATGTTTTTGGCGCCTTGTCTAATATAAGATAACTGGAGTTATGTGGGTTTGGTCTGTGTCCTCTAATCTGTTGTATGTTTTTACTTGTAGATAGACACAATACCTTTGTTTATTTTTTTGTAGTGCTGAGGATTGAACCCTGCCTGAGCCACAACCCCAGCCCACAACACCTGCTGTTTTTGTTACTATTGCTCTGTAGTATAGTTTAAGGTCTGGTATAGTGATGCCACCTACTTCATTCTTCTTGCTAAGAATTGCTTTAGCTATTCTGGGTATCTTATTTTTCCAGATGAATTTAATGACTTCTTTTTCTATTTCTATGAGGAATGTCATTAGGATTTTGATTAGAATTGCCTTAAATCTGTATAGTACTTTTGGTAGTATGGTCATTTTGAAAATTATTTCTGCCTATCCAAGAGCAATATAGATCTTTCCATCTTCTAAGGTCTTCTTTGACTTCTTTCTTTAGGTTCTGTAATTTTT
Organism: Ictidomys tridecemlineatus; assembly: GCF_052094955.1. Lineage (NCBI taxonomy): Eukaryota > Metazoa > Chordata > Mammalia > Rodentia > Sciuridae > Ictidomys > Ictidomys tridecemlineatus. The sequence continues at coordinate 179,762,708 of NC_135478.1, read as the reverse complement.
ATTATATAGATCTTTCAGCTCTTTCATTAAGTTGATTCCCAAGTTTTTGTTTGTTTGTTTGTTTGCCCTGAGGCTATTGTAAATAGGGTAGTTTTCCTCATTTCCATTTCTGAGGATTTATTACTGATATACAGAAATGCCTTTGATTTATGGGTATTGATTTTATATCCTGATACTTTGCTGAATTTGTTTACTAGTTCTAGAAGTTTCCTGGTGGAAGTTTAAGGGTCTTTTAGGTATAGAATCATATCATCAGCAAATAGTGCTAATTTGAGTTCTTCTTTTTCTATGTGTATCCCTTTAATTTCTTTTGTCTGTCTAAATGCTCTGGCCATTTTTCCAAGAACTGTGTTAAATAGAAGTGGTGAAAGAGGGCATCCCTGTCTCATTCCAGTTTTTAGAGGGAATTCCTTCAATTTTTCTCCATTTAGAATGATGTTGGCCTGGGGCTTAGAATAGATAGCCTTTCCAATGTTGAGATATATTCCTGTTATCCCTAGTTTTTTCTAGTGTTTTGAACATGAAAGGGTACTGTATTTGTCAAATGTTTTTTTCTGCATCTATTGAGATGATCATATGATTATTATCTTAAGTCTACTGATGTGATGAATTATATTTATTGATTTCTGTATGTTGAACCAACCTTCCATCCTTGAGATGAACTCCACTTGATCATGGTGCACTATCTTTTTGATATGTTTTTGTATTCAATTTGCTAGAATTTTATTGAGAATTTTTGCATCTATGTTCATTAGAGATATTGGTCTAAAGTTTTCTTTCTTTTATGTGTCTTTGCCTGGGTTTGGAATCAGGGTGATACTGGCCTCATAGAATGAGTTTGGAAGTGCTGCCTCTTTTTTTTCACAAAGTAACTTGAGGAGTATTTGTATTAGATCTTTGTTAAAGGTCTTGTAGAACTCGGCTGTGTATCCATCCTGTCCTGGGCTTTTCTTGGTTGATAGGCTTCTGATGGCATCTTCTACATCATCGCTTGAAATTGATCTGTTTAAACTGTGTATATCATCCTGATTCAACTTGAGCAAATCAAATGACTTTAGAAATTTTTCAATGCCTTTGATATTTTCTATTTTATTGGAGTACAAGTTTCAAAATGATTTCTAATTATCTTCTGTATTTCTGTAGTGTCTGTTGTGATATTTCCTTTTTCATCACTTTCCTTCTCTTCGTTAGCATAACTAACGGTTTGTCAGTTTTTTTTCAAAAAAACAACTTTTTGTTTTGTCAGTTTTTTCAATTGTTTCAATTTCATTGATTTCAGCTCTGATTTTAATTATTTCCTGTCTTCTACTAATTTTGTTGTTGGTTTGTTCTTCTTTTTCTAGGGCTTTGAGATGTAATGTTAGGTCATTAATTTGTTGACTTTTTCTTCTTTTAAGGAATGAACTCCATGCAATGAACTTTCCTCTTAGTACTGCCTTCATAGTGTCCCAGAGATTTCAATATGTTATATCAGTGTCTTCATTAACCTCTAAGAATTTTTTAATCTCCTCCTTGATGTCTTTTGCAAGCCATTGTTCATTCAGTAGCATATTGCTTAGTCTCCAGGTGTTGAAGTAGCTTTTATTTTTTATCTAATCATTGTTTTCTAGTTTCATTCCATTGTGATTTGATAGAATGCAGAGTAGTATCTCTACTTTTTTGTATTAAGAGCAGCTTTGTGGCATACTATATAGTTATTTTAGAGAAGGATCCATGTGCTGTTGAGAACAATGTGTATTCACTTGTTGAAGGATAAAATATTCCATATATGCCAATTAAGTCTAAGTTATTGATTGTATTATTGAGTTCTATGGTTTCTTTGTTCAGCTTTTGTTTGAAAGATCTATCCAGTGGTGAAAGAGGTGTGTTAAAGTCACCCAGGATAGAGGAGGAGATATCTCCTGGAGGGACCAGATTAATGAAATTGATGGGTTATTCAGAGTTAAAAGCAATGGCTGTTTACTAAGCAGCATTGAAGTAATTTAGTGATTAATAAAGATTAAGGATATAGGGGTTGGGGTTGTAGCTCAGTGGTAGAGTGTTTGCCCAGCATGTGTGAGGCACTGGGTTTGATTCTCAGCACCATATATAAATAAATAAAAATAAAATTCCATTGACAACTAAAAAAGAAATATGTTTAAAAAAAGATTAAGGATATAAAAAATAAAATCACCGAGGATTATTGTGTTGTGCTCTATTTGACTCTTGAACTTGAGAAGAGTTTGTTTGATGGACATAGATGCTTGGGGCATATATATTTATAATTGTTATGTCTTGTTGGTGTACAGTTCCCTTGAGCAGTATGTAGTGTCCTTCTCTATCCCTTTTGATTAACTTTAGCTTGAAGTCTACTTTATTTGAAATGAGGATGGAAACCCCTGCAACTTTTCACCTTCAGTCAGTGGATGTCTGTTTCTATGAGATGAATCTCTTGGAGACAGCATATTGTTGGGTCTTTTTTATTGATCCAATCTGCTAGTTTATGTTTTTGATTAGTGAGTTTAGGCCATTAACATTCAGGGTTATTATTGAGACTTGATTTGTATTCCTAGCCATTTTGTTTAGTTTTGGTATTTAACTTGACTTGTTTCTCCTTTGATTAGTTTTTCCTTTAGCGTAATACCTCCCTCTGCTGATTTTCATCACTGTTTTTCAACTCCTCTTCATGGAGTATTTTGCTGAGGATGTTCTATAGTGCAGGCTTTCTAGTTGTAAATTTTTTTAACTTTTGTTTATCATAGAAAGTTTTTATTTTATCATTAAATCTAAAGCTTAATTTTGCTGGATATAAGCTTCTTGGTTGGCATCCATTTTCTTTCAGAGCTTGGTATATGTTGTTTCATGATCTCCAGGTTTTGAGGATCTGGGTTGAAAAATCTGCTGAGATATGAATTGATCTCCCCTTGAATGTGATCTGATTCCTCTCTCTTGTGGCCTTTAAGATTCTATCCTTATTCTGTATGCTAGGCATTTTCATTGTAATGTGCCTTGGTGTAGATCTGTTGTAATTTTGCACATTTGGTGTCCTATAAGCCTCTTGTATTTGATTTTCCAATTCATTTTTCATGCTTGGAAATTTTCTGAGGTTGTACAATTCCTTTGGTTTGAAACTCTGTGCCTTCCTCTATCCCAATAATTTTTAGATTTGGTCCTTTGGTGCTATTCCATAATTCTTGGAAGTTCTGTTCATGGTTTCTTACTATCTTTTCGGTGTGGTCAACTTTATTTTCCATATTGTATACTTTGTCTTCATTTTCTGACTTTCTGTTTTCCAAGTGATCTAGTGTGTTCATGATACTTCCTATTGAGTTTGTTTGTTTGGTTTATTGTTTCCTTCAAGGATTTCTGATTGTTTTTTGTTTTTTTCAGAGTCTCTATCTCTTTCTTGAAGTAATCTTTTGCTACCTGTATTTGCTCTCATATCTCTTTGTTGGAATGGTTAACGTTAGCCTTCATTTGCTCACTTAGGTCATTCTTTAATTCACAGATCATTTTAATTATGAACCTTCTGAACTCCTTCTCTGACATTTCATCCACTTTGCTGTCCATGGGTTGTGTTATTGTAGTACCCTGGTTTGTTTGGGGATACTTTCCTTCCTTGTTTTTTTCATGTTGTCTATGTGTCTTCCTTTCTTGTAGTGGATCTGAGATATTATAGTTTCTACCCTAAAATCTTGTAGTATCCGTGCAGATTATCTGTACCTCACCTTGATGTTGGGCTTCCAGACTCTGCAAGTGACCCTCGAAGTATTCTACTGCAACTAAAGGTGGTGGTGGCAATAGCAGAGGTAACTCAAGATAGCAGGGGAGGTGCCCCAAGATGGATGCAACATCTTTCAGAGATGGGACTGAAAGGATGGACCTTACATTGTCTTTGGGATGCCTACTCTGAGATGCAGCTGCTTCTAGGCCCTGTCTGTTGTCAAAAGGTAAGGCTATGGTGATGTCTGCAGGGTCCCCAGATGGAATTGCGTTAGACCAGGCTCCCAAGGTGTGTGTGGAGGGGGTGGGGGGATTGGTGGACTCAGACCTACCCTGGGCCTGGGTCCCGTGCAGGTCAGCAGAGTCAGTCCTGTGCTGGAGCCTGAGTTCCAGTGGGTGTCTGCCGGTGGCAAGATGGATCTGGGCCTACCTTTGATGTAGGTGGATCTGGGCCTGGTCTGAGCTCCAGCGAGGGTTTGCTAGTCAGAGGAACTCAATGTCTTAATATGACACCATTTTTTTAGAGAAAAGGATAAAAACTTAAATATTGAACACAGTTAGGACTTGATACATCTCAACATCACTTATTTTTCACCAGGTTTCTTGCTGACACCTCTGAACCAGCTGCTTCAAAAAAAAAAAAAAAAACAGTGAAGAGCTTATTGATAATGTACATTTCTTGGTTCACAGACTTATAAAACAGTAACTCTGGAGTGAAGCCTAGGATTCTATATCTTTTATATGCCACTCAGGAAATTTCTGAACACATGAGAGTTTGAGAGACACTATCTTAAGAGATGTTGGGTGAATAGAACCTAAAAATAAAAACCAGGCTGAATGTTATATTTCTTACTACAGATTCTTTTTGACCTACAACATTGATATAATCTTTCTCTCATTTCCTCTAGATTAGTTTCTTTTACATGCAAATTCAAGACTATGTAATTCAGTTCTCTGAAATCATCCCTTCTTATTTCCTTTAGGCTGTTAAAACAAAATGTCCTCAACTGTCTAGGTCATAAGCAATATAAATTTATTTCTCAGAACTCTGGAGGCTAAGAAATCCAAGATTAAGGGTGCCAGCAAATTTGGTATCTGGTGAGTGCTTTCTGGTTCATAGATGGTGTCTTGTAGCTGTGTCCTCACATCTGGTAGAAGGGTGAGTGAGCTCTTCTGGGGCTTCTTTAACAAGGACACTAATCCCATTCTCAAGGTTTCCATCCCCCATGAGATCATCACCTCCCAAAGATTCTACCTCCTAATACTATCACCTTTCAGATGAGGGGAGTAGAATTTCAACGTGAATTTTAGGAGGACATAAACATTCAGACCATAGCATTCTCTTGCTGATCTTAAAGGCCTCATTCTAAAATTACAAAACTACATGAAAGGTCATAGTCAAACCTAGACAACTCTCTCTCTCTCTCTCTCTCTCTCTCTCTCTCTCTCTCTCTCTCACACACACACACACACACACACACACACACACACACACACACACACACACGAGTTTTATCTCAGTTTGTGCGGGTTTGCCTCCATCATATTGTGACAAACTATAACTCTGCTTTCATCAACCACAATATTGTTTCAAAGAATGGGAGGCTGGCACCAGAGAAAGCACAGGTTAGATACTTAATTTATTTGAGCTCCAGTTTTTTCATCTAGAAAATAGTAATAGTAGTATTCTGGATTTTAAGAGGATTAAAGATAATTTCTATAATGTGCTTGTTCATTGTATCAATCATAAATTTAAAAAATCTTTACTGAGCACCACTGCATTCTCAGGGCTTGGGCTGGGCCCTCAGGATCCATAGGTGAGAGAAACAAAGGTTCCTGTCCCCGTGGAGCTTGTAATTTTAGAAAAAGAAGCTAAATAGTGAACAATAAATAAATAAGGAAATTATACCACAGGTTAAAAGTGATGAATGCAATTTAAAAGAAAAAAAAAACATGAAAGGGTAGGCAAATTGGATCAGCACAGGAATAGTGGGAGGTAGGTCAAGGTATGCTCTTTTCAGAGAGTGAGATTAGGCTGACTGGAGCAGAGCAGGCAGAGGAAGAGCATCCAGGCAGAGAACAGCTGGAAGGAAGGCCCTAAGTGGGGAGAGCAGGACGGGTGCCTTAGAAGCCACTGTGAGAACCTGTGCTTCTCCTCTGGGTGACTGGATAGTAGTCATGGGGTTCTGGATATTAAAGATGATGCACTACAATTACACATCTTTAGTCCAAGAAAGTTTTTCATAGATGAGTACTTTACAAGAGCAATGGATTCTGCTTGGGCTTACAGTGATCATTCTTCCCAACAGGACTTTAAGACTCAATTTGCCAAAGGGTTATACATGTTTGCATAACCATCTTTAAATATGACATCTCTGGAGAGTGCTCTGTGTGTGTGTGTCATTTGTGTGTTTATATGAATATGTCTAAGTATGTATGTGAATATATATGTATGGCATGTATCTAAATACACGTATGAAAGCATATACATGGTATATGTGTGAATGTGTCTAAGTATGTGCAAATGCATCATGTGCTGTTTATGAGTATGAATGTGTCTAGGTGTGTGAGTGACTGCTTATGTGATGTGTGTGAATGTCTGTGGTATGTGTGCGTCTAAGCGTATATGATGATAGATGTGCATGGTGTGTATGTGGTATATACTTGCTCACACATTCCCAAGTTAATACCTGAATGATGCTGTAACCCTACCTGGATCTCATGCCAAATACCACCCGCCTCTGATATCTGGGTGTAAATTCATGTTCCTGGGTGTGGAGCAGGGTCTGAGGAAGAAGCCATAATCCCTAAACGTCTAGCTATGGGCTATTATACCTGTGCAAGAAATGAAAATTCAGCTTTAGAAACACATAGGTTACTTGATATTCTGTAAAGGATTTATAAATTATGCATTTTATCCATTCTTCATTGTTAAATGAAAGATGATATAATGTTAGATCTTGTGCACGAAGGAAACGGGCAAGTATTTAGGAGGAAACACACCATCTTCAAAACATTGGGAAGCAGCTAGCAAGGGTAAAAGGGTATTCTTCACATATAATTTTTCCACAGAAGCCCTGTCATGAGTGCTATGTATTTCAAAGAAATTTTACTACCAGAACTTTGTGGGACATTTTAAAGAGCCTAACAGCAAAGCTATTAACTTCTCATATTTTACTTCATTCCTGATATCTTTATTGTAAATTAATTTTTCTTTACAGTCTATTGTACTTGCTAATATTCCCTGAATAAAATGTAATGACACAGTAAGATAAAATATGTCCAATGGAACAGATAAATGCAAGGCTACTGAATGGGGACCATGAGCTCCCCACCCTTGGTTTGCTACTACATGGTGCCTGTATGGTGAGCACTGTTCTTTAACTATTAAAACTTCATATGCAGAAAGGAACAATTGCATTATATCAACATGTTTATGTAATAAAAGTCAAGTGCAGTAAAATATCACCCTATGCTAATTTTTATTCATCTGGAAAATTGAATTAAGCCAAGTCAAATCTTCTGATCAAGCATACAAGCTAATAAACTCTCTTCTCTATCTTCCTTGTAATGTCATGGGATCTGAATGCTGACACTGTTGTCAAATGATTCTCTAAGGGTGTTTAAATTATTTTCTAAGGGTGTTTACATCAATATTCAAAGTGAATTGATATCCTTTAAGATGGAAAATATGGAAGGTCAAATGTATTCCTTTGCCATTACGGGTGATATGAGCATGGGCCCTGGAACCTTCTGCCCAACTTGAAGCCTAGCCCTGTCCCACAGGTTTAAGAGCCCAGGTAAGATAACTAACCTCTGTGACTCAGTGTCATTATCAGTGAAATGACAATAACAATAACGATGTTAAGAGGATAAAGTGAATTAATATAGGAAAGCACTTAGATTAGAATGAGATATGAGATATGTTGTTAAATAACTGGAAAAAAATTTAAAATCAAATTACTTCCTTTACAACCTACTATAAAGAAGAACTGGTGTTGGGGGGGGAGGTGGAGATTAGAAAATTGCTACCTCAAGCATTATTTTGCCACTTACTATCATAGCCCACATGGTCTTTTTTTTATTAGTTGCTCAATACATTACAAAGATCTTGACATATCATACATTTGATTCAAATGGGGTATGAATTCTTATTTTTCCATGTGTACAGATTGCAGGACCACATTGGTCATACAGCCATGTTTATACATACTGCCATACTAGTGTCTGTTGTATTCTACTGCCCTTCCTATCCCCACCTCCCCTCCCCTCCTCTCCCATCACCTCTCTCTACTCCAACTACTGTAACACATTTCTCTCTCTCTTTTTTTCTTCCCCCTCACACCATCTTATATGTAATTTTGTATAACAATGAGGGTCTCCTTCCATCTTCCATGCAATTCCCCTTCTCTCTCCCATTCCCTCCCACCTCTTGTCCCTGTTTAATGGTAATCTTCTTCTCATGCTCTTCCTCACTGCTATGTTTTGAGTCAACCCCCTTATATCAAAGAAGACATTTGGCATTTGTTAGGGATTGGCTAACTTCACTTAGCATAATCTGCTCTAATGCCATCCATTTCCCTGCAAATGCCATGATTTTGTTATTTTTTAGTGCTGAGTAATATTCCATTGTATATAAATGCCACATTTTTTTTATCCATTCATCTATTGAAGGGCATCTAGGTTGGTTCCACAGTCTAGCTATTGTGAATTGTGCTGCTATGAACATTGATGTAGCTGTATCCCTGTAGTATGCTCTTTTTAGGTCTTTTGGGTATAGTCCGAGAAGGGCAATAGCAGGGTCAAATGGTGGTTCCATTCCCAGCTTTCCAAGGAATCTCCATACTGCTTTCCAAATTGGCTGCACTAATTTGCAGTCCCACCAGCAAGTGCAAGTGTACCCCTTTCCCCACATCCTCACCAGCACTTGTTATTGTTTGACTTCATAATGGCTGTCAATCTTACTGGAGTGAGATGGTATCTTAGAGTGGTTTCAATTTGCATTTCTCTGATTGCTAGAGATGATGAGCATTTTTTGTGTGTATTTGATGATTGGTTGTATATCCTCCTCTGAGAAGTGTCTATTCAGATCCTTGGCCCATTTGTTGATTGGGTTATTTGTTTTTCTTGTTGTTTAATTTTTTGAGTTCTTTGTATACTCTGGAGATTAGGGCTCTATCTGAAGTGTGAGAGGTAAAAATTTGTTCCCAGGATGTAGGCTCCCTATTTACCACATAGTCTGAGGATCTCTCAGATCCTCAAAAGTATGGGGCCTATACCCTCCTCTTTGCAAAGGTAGCATCCACACAAGTGATTGTGAACATGAGGCCAAACTTTCATTTCTTCTCTTCCTTTCTGAACATTTTCTCTGATTATTGGGTAAGAATCTCTAGGATTTGTCTCTGTGAAAGAAGATTTAATATGCTTGCCTGTGGTGTTATGGAAACTACCTAGAATGACAAACCCTGAAGACATGAAGAATAGAATCCCAACATGGTCTTATAGATCTACAGCTCTTTGGCACCCTGTAGAAATGCTGATCCTGCCTTTCCACAGGGGTGCAAATCAGTGTTGAAGTGAACTAGAACTAGAGGGATATGTACAAATCAACATACACATACATCCAGTCACATTCACACACAGTGACCACTCATTCAAAAATTGTTTGTCCTCCTGCCTATCTCCCTCCTGTGAGTTCTGCACTTGGTTCCTCTGCCTGGAAATAGTTCATTCCAAATAATATATTCCCTCCTCTACAAAGGCCACCTGTGATCAATCTAGGGTCTGGAACAGTAATTGGCACATGAAAGATACCCAATAAGTAGTTAGAGATAGCTAACGTAATCATCTGTTTTCTCACAGAGCCAAACAGTATCTAGCCAAAAAGCCACAAGGCCAGAAAAACAAAGCAAACAAACAAACAAAACAATTGTACAGTGTTTAGCACCTCCTTTTGAAGGAAGGGAAGAATTAACATGCATGAGGGTCAACCTTCAAGTAACACAAAGGATGTACAGTGAAAAATCTTATCCCATCCCCCACCTATTCTGTTCTCCTAAAAGCAACTAATGTTATCACTGTCTTGCACATCCTCCAGAGATACTTTGCATTTGCCAATAAATATAGAGCTCTTGTATCTTTGCTTTGTCTTTTGCCCAGTTTCAAAACCTGATATAGTTGAGCTTACAGAACTATCAAATCAAAGAATAATTACTTGAGTTCTTTTCAATTGAGAGCACCTCAAATGTTTAAATTTTTTTTGTTTATAAAAGTTTTTATTTTGTGATTTGTTTTTCAGAAAACTATTTGTTGCATGAAGCAAATAATGTAAAATCTACACAGAAGTTCATGAGCAGATAACCTTTCTATGGTCTGGGATATATTAGAAAAGGGCTCAGGAACATATCTTGTGTTGACTTTTGTGATATTTTTACATTTGACATCAGCATGAAAAAATAATTTTTAAGCATAGATGGTTTCTTATACCAAATTATTTACTTTTGTCCTTCAATTGATTTTTGGCAAGACTCACATGGGCTAAAAAACTCAGTGTTCTCTATGATTCATATATAATTATGATTTGGGGCCTCTAATGTTATTATTCCTTTATCTTCCACCGGCTCAAGTGCATGAAGCCATGACTTCTCTTTTTCCTTCTTTCCAGAACACTTTATTTTTCTATATCTCTGCCCAGCAGTGATATACACATTTCTACCCAACACAATGTCTACATATTTATTTTATTCCCATTTTCATTTCTTACAAAATCTCATTGAGGCTTAATCATGCTGTAAAGTAATGAATCACAGAATTGCCTAGGGTCAATATTATGTCTTAGAAGTAGAAATCCTTTCTAAATTAATTGACTTGGTCAGTATTTTCCCACCATAAAGCCTATTATGGAAACAAATAAAATTGAAGAGTAATGAATTAAAGATAATTTTGCATTTTATATCATTTGTCATATTTGACTCACAAATTTTGCATTTAAGTGAAAGAAGTTTGGGGTTGAAATATAAAGTTGTTACACAGAAAAAAAAGAAAAATATCTAGTAGAAATTAATTATCAATATTTTTTAAAATATTTTTTAGTTGCTGATAGACCTTTATTTTTTTTTAATACATGGTACTGAGAATCGAACCCAGTGCCTCACACATACCAGGCACATGTGCTACCACTGAGCCACAGCCTCAGCCCCAATTATCAATATCTTTTAAAGGAAAAATTACCTTTGACAACAAGTATGACAAAAAGTGACATATGACCACATTAAGTATGCATTTACATATGAATGTGTATAGATACACAAAATAAATTGCTTTAACCTAATGAACTGAGTAATGTCCTTTTCATTTTATCTTCTACTGCAGATAGGCTATGACTTAGCCAAATTGTATAAAGGAATGAGAAGATATAGCTGTACAGTTTTTAAAATTTATTATATAGTATGTTTTTATGTTATTTAACCATATGTGTGTATATGTGTGTGTATGTGTAGTCAGAAATGTAAACATGTGTGTGTGTATATATTCTACTTTTTTTCATAGTAAAAACTACAGAAATAAACCCTTTCTTGGCTGGAAGAAACATGCAGAATATATAGTGATTCTGTTTCATCCCTGGAATAGGGGTATTAAATCGTAAAACAAGGAGAAAAAAGATGTGGATTTTCTTAAATCAATTGTAGAAAAGAAATTCCAAGAGTTTCTAAACATTGGCATATGAAAGACAAAAAGATGGTGAGTGAATATCAAAGCTGTTTGATCTAATGAAGGGTCCACTCTCTGTCTGGGCTCTGGCCCTCTGTTCACAATCGTAGTTGTATCAGCTGAGATTTGGAGTCATCACTTTGTGCCAGGGATTGGACTGGGCTTGCTCTCACCTTATCCTTCCCCACCTTTGCCATGTACATGCTATTAGTACTTCCTTTTTATGAATGAAGAAATAGCTGCTTCCAACACTCAAGTAACTTTCCCAAAGCCACACAGAGAGTAAACACAAAGTCAAGTTTGAAACAGGATATTCCTCCTCTTAACTATTTGATTTTACTGTACTAGAAAGAATAGACTTTTGCCTCTTATTAAAAGGTTTCCATTAGTATTTTTAAATACTACAATTTTTTTATTGTTCTTAGCCAGATTTTCTTTCTTTTTTTTTCTTTTTTATTGGTTGTTCACAAATTACAAAGCTCTTGACATATCATATTTCATACATTAGATTGAAGTGGGTGATGAACTCCCAATTTTACCCCAAATGCAGATTGCAGAATCACGTTGGATACACATCCACAATTTTACATAATGCCCTATTAATAATTGTTGTATTCTGCTACCTTTCCTATCCTCAACTATCCCCCCTCCCCTCCCCTCCCATCTTCTCTCTCTACCCCATCTACTGTAATTCATTTCTCTCCTTGTTTATTTTCCCATTCCCCTCACAACCTCTTATATGTAATTTTGTATAGTAATGAGGGTCTCCCTTCATTTCCATGCAATTTCCCTTTTCTCTCCCTTTCCCTCCCATCTCATGTCTCTGTTTAATGTTAATCTTTTCTTCCTGCTCTTCCTACTTGTTCTGTTCATAGTTGTTCTCATTATATCAAAGAAGACATTTGGTATTTGTTTTTTAGGGATTGGCTAGCTTCACTAAGCATAATCTGCTCTAGTGCCATCCATTTCCCTGCAAATTCCATGATTTTGTCATTTTTTAATGCAGAGTAATACTCCATGGTGTATAAATGCCACATTTTTTTTATCCATTCATCTATTGAAGGGCATCTGGGTTGGTTCTACAGTCTAGCTATTGTGAATTGTGCTGCTATGAACATCGATGTGGCAGTATCCCTGTAGCAAGCTCTTTTAAGGTCTTCAGGGAATAGTCCGAGAAGGGCAATAGCTGGGTCAAATGGTGGTTCCATTCCCAGCTTTCCCAGGAATCTCCATACTGCTTTCCAAATTGGCCGCACCAATTTGCAGTCCCACCAGCAATGTACAAGTGTACCCTTTTCTCCACATCCTCGCCAGCACTTTCTGTTGTTTGACTTCATAGTGGCTGCCAATCTTACTGGAGTGAGATGGTATCTTAGGGTGGTTTTGATTTGCATTTCTCTGACTGCTAGAGATGGTGAGCATTTTTTCATGTACTTGTTGATTGATTGTATATCCTCCTCTGAGAAGTGTCTGTTCAGGTCCTTGGCCCATTTGTTGATTGGGTTATTTGTTATCTTATTGTCTAATTTTTTGAGTTCTTTGTATACTCTGGATATTAGGGCTCTATCTGAAGTGTGAGGAGTAAAAATTTGTTCCCATGATGTAGGCTCCCTATTTACCTCTCTTATTGTTTCTCTCCTGAGAAAAAACTTTTTAGTTTAAGTAAGTCCCATTTGTTGATTCTTGTTATTAACTCTTGTGCTATGGGTGTCCTATTAAGGAATTTGGAGCCCGACCCCACAATATGTAGATCAGAGCCAACTTTTTCTTCTATCAGACACAGTGTCTCTGATTTGATATCAAGCTCCTTGATCCATTTTGAGTTAACTTTTGTGCATGGCAAGAGAAAGGGATTCAGTTTCATTTTGTTGCATATGGATTTCCAGTTTTCCCAACACCATTTGTTGAAGATGCTATCCTTCCTCCATTGCATGCTTTTAGCCCCTTTATCAAATATAAGATAGTTGTAACTTTGCAGATTAGTCTCTGTGTCCTCTATTCTATACCATTGGTCCAACCACCTGTTTTGGTACCAGTACCATGCTGTTTTTGTCACTATTGCTCTGTAATATAGTTTGAAATCTGGTATTGCTATAACGCCTGATTCACACTTCCTGCTTAGAATTGCTTTTGCTATTCTGGGTCTTTTATTTTTCCATATGAATTTCATGATTGCTTTATCTATTTCTACAAGAAATGCCATTGGGATTTTGATTGGCATTGCATTAAACCTATAGAGAACTTTTGGTAATATCACCATTTTGATGATGTTAGTTCTGCCTATCCATAAACAGGGTATAGTTTTCCATCTTCTAAGATCTTCTTCTACTTCTCTCTTAGGGTTCTGTAGTTTTCATTGTATAAATCTTTCACCTCTTTTGTTAGGTTGATTCCCAAGTATTTTATTTTTTTTTTTTGAGGATATTGTGAATGGAGTGTTTTTCCTCATTTCCATTTCAGAAGTTTTGTCGCTGATATACAGAAATGCCTTTGATTTATGGGTGTTGATTTTATATCCTGCCACTTTGCTGAATTCATTTATTAGTTTTAGCAGTTTCTTTGTAGACCATTTTGGGTCTTCTAGGTATAGAATCATGCATAGAATAGTGATGATTTAAGTTCTTCTTTTCCTATTTTTATGTCTTTAATTTCTTTTGTCTGTCTAATTGCTCTGGCCAGTGTTTTGAGAACTATGTTGAACAGAAGTGGTGAGAGAGGGCATCACTGTCTCGTTCCAGATTTTAGAGGGAATGCCTTCAATTTTTCTCCTTTCAGAATAATGCTAGCCTGAAGCTTAGCATAGATTGCTTTTACAATGTTGAGGTATGTTCCTGTTATCCCTAGTTTTTCTAGAGTTTTGAACATAAAGGGATGCTGTACTTTGTCGAATGCTTTTTCCGCATCTATCGAGATGATCATATGGTTCTTATTTTTAAGTCTATTGAGATGGTGAATAACATTTATTGATTTCCGTATATTGAACCAGCCTTGCATCCCAGGGATGAATTCTACTTGATCATGGTGAACAATTTTTTTGATATGTTTTTGAATCCGATTCGCCAGAATTTTATTGAGGATTTTTGCATCCAGGTTCATTAGAGATATTGATCTGTAGTTTTCTTTCTTTGATGTGTCTTTGTCTGGTTTCAAAATCAGGGTGATGTTGGCCTCATAGAATGAATTTGGAAGAGCTCCCTCTTTTTCTATTTCCTGAAATAACTTGAAAAGTATTGGTATTAATTCTTCTTTAAAGGTTTTGTAAAACTCCACTGTATACCCATCCGGTCCTGGGCTTTTCTTGGTTGGTAGTCTTTTGATTGCTTCTTCTATTTCATCCACTGATATTAGTCTGTTCAAATTGTGTGTGTCCTCCTGACTAAGTCTGGGAAAATCATATGACTTAAGAAATTTATCGATGTCTTCACTATCTTCTATTTTATTGGAATATAGATTTTCAAAATAATTTCTAATTGTCTTCTGTATTTCTGTAGCATCTGTTATGATATTGCCTTTTTCATCCCGTATGTTAGTAATTTGAGTTCTCTCTCTTCTTCTCTTCATTAGCATGGCTAAGGGTCTGTGGATCTTATTTATTTTTTTGAAGAACCAACTTTTAGTTTTGTTAATTTTTTCAATAGTTTCTTTTGTTTCAATTTCATTGATTTCCGCTCTGATTTTAATTATTTCTTGCCTTCTGCTACATTTGCTGTTGTTTTGCTCTTCCTTTTCTAGGGCTTTGAGATGAAGTGTGAGCTCATTTATTTGTTGGTTTTTCTTTTTTTGAGGAATGACCTCCAGGCGATGAATTTCCCTCTTAAAACTGCTTTCATTGTGTCCCATAGATTCTGATATGTTGTGTCTGTATTTTAATTTATCTCTAAGAATTTTTTTATTTCCTCCTTTATGTCTTCTGTAATTCATTGATCATTCAGTAACATATTGTTCATTTTCCATGTGATGTAGGATTTTTCCTTCCTTCTTTTATCATTGATTTCCAGTTTCATTCCATTATGATCAGATAAAATGCATGGTATTATCTCCACCCCTTTATATTGACTGACAGTTGCCCTATGGCATAATATATAGTCTATTTTTGAGAAGGATCCATGTGCTGCTGAGAAAAAAGTATACCCATTTGATGATGGTTGATATATTCTATATGTCAGTTAAGTCTAGGTTATTGATTGTGGTATTGAGTTCTGTAGTTTCTTTATTCAACTTTTGTTTGGAGGATCTGTCCAATGGTGAGAGAGGTGTGTTGAAGTCACTCATAATTATTGTGTTGTGGTCTATTTGATTCTTGAACTTGAGGAGGATTTGTTTTATGAATGTTGCAGCACCATTATTTGGTGCATAAATATTGATAATTGTTATGTCTTGTTGGTGAATGGTTCCTTTTAACAGTATATAATGTCCTTCCTTATCCCTTTTGATTAACTTAGTCTTGAAGTCGATTTTATTCGGTATGAGGATGGCCACCCCTGCTTGCTTACGAGGACCGTGTGCGTGGTATATTTTTTCCCATCCTTTCACCTTCATCCTCTGTATGTCTTTTCCAATCAGATGTGTCTCCTGGAGGCAGCATATTGTGGGATTTGTTTTTTTAATCCATGATACCAGCCTATGTCGCTTTATTGGAGAGTTTAAGCCATTAACATTTAGAGTTACTATTGATATATGGTTTGTACTTCCAGCCATGTTTGACTATTTATCCTTTTTTTTTAAATTTAGTTTGTTTCTCCATGAGTATCTTTCCCCTCGCCCTCTGTCTTTACCGAGGCACTTCCCACTGATGGTTTTGGTTATTGTTTTTCATTTCTTCCTCGTGTAGTGTTTTGCTCAAAATGCTTTGCAATGCTGGTTTTCTGGCTGAAAATTCTTTTAACTTTTGTTTATCATGAAAGATTTTTATTTTGTTGTCATACCTGAAGCTTAATTTTGCTGGATACAGAATTCTTGGTTGGCATCCATTGTCTTTCAGTGTTTGAAATACATTGTTCCATGACCTTCTTGCTTTCAGCGTCTGTGATGAAAAATCCGTTGTTAACCTTATTGGTTTACCCCTGAAAGTAATCTGCCTCTTTTCTCTTGTAGCTTTTAATATTTTCTCTTTGTTCTCTATATTGGATATCTTCATAACAATGTGTCTTGGCGTTGGTCTACTGTGATTCTGTGTGCTCGGTGTCCTGTATGCATCTTCAATTTGTATATCTGTTTCCTTTTTTATTTCTGGAAAGTTTTCTGTAATTATTTCATTTAGCAGGTTACTCATTCCCTTGGTTTGAATCTCTGTACCTTCTTCTATCATGATGACTCGTAAGTTTGGTTTTTTTATGTTATCCCATAACTCTTGGATGTTTTTCTCGTAATTTTTTACCAGCCTTTCTGAGTTGGCTAGACTCTTTTCAAGATGATATATTTTGTCTTCATTATCTGACGTTCTGGCTTCTACTTGCTCCACTCTGTTAGTGATACTCTCATTTGAGTTTTTAATTTGGTTTATCGTTTCCTTCATTTCTAGAATTATTGTTTGATTGTTTTTTATAATCTCTATCTCCTGATAAAGATGCTTAACTTCTTCTTTTATCTATTTATGTAATTCATTCTCAATGTGTTCTTTTGCTGCTTGAATTTGCTATCTCGTATCCTCTTTAAGGTTCCATTCCATCTGTCTAAGGTGTTCCTTGAGTTCTTTATATGACCATTTTTTTGATGACTCTTGGTCCTCCTAACTATTTAGGCTGTCCTGCATTGTTTGTACTCCTTTTCTTCCTTGCTTTTTCATGGTGCTCAGGTTACTTCTTGTTCTGTTTGACTGATGAGTTACTGTTTACTCCTATAAATTTATTTGATGCTTGGGAGAAAAGGTATTAGAAGGGAAGAGAAGAAGTCACTAAAGAGAATGAGAGTAAGCAGGTAGAATTCAAGGAAGGGGGAATAAGAAAATTGAAAAGACAAAAGAAGAAAAAAATAGAAAACAAAAAAGAAAAAAATTAAAAATAATAATAATAATAAAAATAAAAATAAAAATTAGAAGAAAAAAATTGAAAAAAAATTTAAAAAACAAGAAAGAAAAATGAAAATGAAAGAAAAAACCCAAATCAAAAAAAAAAGAAAAAACAAAACAAAAACTAATAAATGCAGTCTTAGAGTTTGATTAACTTATCTTCCAGTAGGTGGCGCTGTGCCCACCAGGCCAAGTTTCTCCTGTCAATACGCGGGAACCAATCACTGTGCAGCCGCTCCTCCTCCCAGACTGGGTGAGTCTCCAATCCTGAGTGCCTAGGGCCTCCTTTTGTGTCTAGTCACTTCCCCACTTTTCCTCTAGCCAGGCCCCTCTCCCGGGTGCCGCTCACCACAATACTGGCTACACACCAGGTCTGCTGCTCCCGGGAGCCCTGTTTTCATGAACGACTTGGCACACTCTCCCTGTCTGCCATTCCCTCAGACGCTAGGTTTGTAGAGCTTGGGACTGAGAATCCTCAGCGAATTTTACTTGCCCTCCAGTAGCCACACCCCCGGTAGCTGGTGCAAGAGACCTCAGGTGTCAGCACTGGTGGGAGTGGTAGCTGGGAGTTCCGTGCTGCGGGTCCCGCACCACGTCTGATTCCCTCCGTCTGGCTATTGCGCTCACGGGAGAGCTGGGAGGGGCCCTTAAGGTTTCCCGATGTGCGGAGAGGGAAGGCTAGGGAATTACACACCTGTAGCCGCAGGTTTCAATGAAGTTATCTCCTCCGCCGCAGTCTGGTGACGTCAGTTCTCTGCCATGGTGGTATCTCTTGCAAATGGCGACAGTTCGTTTCCCTTTGCCGGGTGACCAATGCAACAGGTGGGTCCTTACTGTCTCTTCCAAGCCCCGTTTCAAACCTGTGGCCACTACCTATGAAGGCTCGGTAGGCATTTACCTCCGTAGGATCAGAAGGGCTGACCAGTTGTTTCAGCCAGATGGATTAGTGCTGAGTCACAGCTGTTTATCTGCGGGAAGCAGGCGAACGGGAGCTTGAATTCTGCCGATCTGGGCTCAGTGTGTGTTCTGAGAGGTCCAGACTGATCGCCCCAGATCCACGTCAGCTAAGCATTGCCTAGTGATCCTGAGCAAACAGAATTTAGATTGTTTACGACTCCCTATGCCCGCACAGCTGAAGAGGTCAGAGACTTGATCTCTCCACGCCAGCCGCCATGTTGGAATCCATCAGTAGCCGGATACTACAATTATAATATATACACTCTTCTCTTAAATCATTTCACTTATATTCCAAAATTATTTGAATATTCAGCAAAACTAGCAGTCATGTGTTAAGATTCAAATTGTCAAATTACTGGTTCCCTATAAATCTGTTCTGTGGTGAAAATGAAGGCACTTTTTTTTTCTAACAGGGGTAATAATAATAACAAGCAACTATTATTGAGTTCTATGTGCTAGGTACTGATTTGACAGCTTCAAGCTTATTAATTGAAATTGATTTAATCTTCATAACAACCCCATGAGGTGATTACTATTCTTATATCCAATATATAGATAAGAAAACTAAAAATGTGTTTCTTGAACACCTTAAAAAATATGATCTCTAAAACGATATGAAAAGCAAAATATAAAATCAAAATAAATGCTTAAAAAAGTCTACCATATAAAATATTATATAGAATCTATTATTGAATCTAATATACTTAAAATTTTTATTACATCTGAAAACAGCTTGTAGGATAGATTTTTCTCACTTGCAAGAATTCCCGAGTATTGGCTATGCTTGCTAAAGCACCAGAGCCAACGTTTAACTGAAATGAGTGTTCACAGCCAAATAACTCAGAAGCAAAATTGCAAAAATTTCTGAAAATGTTCACAGGAAAAAAATTTTACATATATATATATATATATATATATATATATATATATATATATATATATACATACACTAAGAGGGGAAGTGAGTGAGGTGTTTAGGGGTTTCCCAGAGAAAGGAAAGAACTATAAAGATGCTTAACCATCTGCAGTTTGTGCATGCAGTGGCTCATGGATCCTTGGAAGTGCTAAGTACTTTATATTCACCTTGGTCAAGTTCACTCTGAGATGCACTTAAGAACCATGAAATAAGATTTGAAAGCTGATGATCCTGCTCTGCTCCCTGCTGGCTGTATGACCCTGGGCAAAGCCCTCAGTGGCCCTGTTACTCGCTGTTTTGTAGGACTATTGTAAAGATTAGACAAGACTGTATATTAGAAAGTGCCTTGCCAACATTACATTTCTATAGAGGTTGAGATGTAATTATTATTTCTAGCCATTCCAGTTTTCTCTTGCTGGAGGGAGGACAATTAAACTCTTAAGGTATTTTTAAAAGAAATTTGTTTTTTACCATTAAGTATATGCAATAATCCAATAAAATGTTGTCAAGTAGCTTTCTGTCCTTGCAAGATTTTTTTCTATAAATAACTAAGAATAATTAGCCTATTGACTTTCTGTAAATGAGCATTTCTTAGATGCTGGAGAAGTTTATTTAAATAGCTACAACATGATCTCTGAAATATTATTTAGACTTACCAGATCTCACTGATGTGCCTTGAACACCTTGCAGCCACGAACTCTGGGTACACTATTGCCAGGGCCAGCAAAACAACTGTCCACTCTGTTTTCTCAAAATCTGTAGCCTTTGCAGCAGCCTATTTAGCTATCCTGGACCATGTGAGGTCTCAGAAACCATACCCTCTCTCCAGGCCTGAGCAAGGCATGGTCAAATTATTAGTTCAAAATTGTGTGCTGTTCTGAGTAGCATGTTGAAATCTCATGCTGTACCATGAGACCTTTTCTCCCATCCAAGGAGGAGATGATTCAATCTGCCAGCCAGACTATCCCCTGGTTTCCCTGAGCTTCAAAAATGTAAGGGGACCCAAGCAAGAGGAGTCTGCATCTCATCATAGCACAGAGGTCACCAGAAACAAAAATAAAGAGATGAGAGAAAGAAAAAAAATGAATGGTGGAATCCAGCACTTCTCACCAACTACAGGTTCTTTGCAACAATATTCCTCCTGGCTGAGGGGTCCTCAAATCCTGAGTGCAGTCAAGCCTAAACTGCCTTTTCTCTTAGCTTACACTGTCTCTCAACCCCAGACCCTGTGTCCCTTCACTCACATGTATTATGCATAATATTTGTGTCTTCTACCTGGGAGAGACTGGGAAGTGGGGTGAGAGGAATAAGAAAAGAAGAAGAAACAAAGGGCAAGGTATATATTCCAACTTTGCCCCTCATACCTCATTGGCCTGCTATGAAGGAAGAAAGGCCAGAACCTGGTTGATGAGTTCAAGAGAAACCTGGTGCACCTCCAGGCAAGCAGGACAATTTGGTGACCCAGGAGACAGAGTACAGTGTCATAGGGGCCATTCCCCAAGTCTTTGAAAGAAGGCAGGCACACCAAGCCCTGGAAACATTGGAAATGTGTAAAGTCAGCCTGGACAGGTCCTGGAATTCTTGTGCTGGGCATGGCAGCAACAAGGGACACCAAGTGATATTATCACCTGAGAGTTAGAGATGATCCAGTGGGAGGTTCAGTGGTCACCATGGCTGAGCTCCTGGGAAGATATGAGTAAAACACCTCAAGGCAACACAAATGGATTTGAGAGGCCAGGTCAGACAGGTGGGGAACCCAAGGCACCACAGCTTATTCCCCAGTGACAAATGTGACCTGGAACATCTGGGTTATGTTGCCTACATTATTCCTTACTAATCCATATCTGTGTCTGACCTTCCTGACGCACACCAACAGCTCCTCTCCTCACATAGAAATGAAGGAAGGGCACCTTCAGCTCCTATCAGAGAGTTGCCATGAGCTCTAAAAAACCTCTCTCATATATGATACAAAAATCATATTTTTTATTCCTTATCAGAAATTTTAACAGGGGAACAAGTAATTTTACTTCCTGCTTAATAAGATAAAAATGACCGAAATTAGGCACAAAAATTTGGAACAACTCATCTGAGCCTGTCATATATTATAACTTTGTTTATTTCTCCAAAGAAAGTCAGCATCGTATACAAACACCATTAAGTCTCCTCGCAGTAGCCCCCTTTTCTGCAATGTTGCTTTTCAGTTTAAGTTACCTGTGGTCAACTCTGGTTTGTAAATATTAAATGGAAATTTCCAGAAATCAATAAATTATTAGTTCAAAATTGTGGGCTGTTCTGAGTAGCATGTTGAAATCTCATGCTGTACCATCCTGCTCTGTCCCACATGGGACTTGAATCATCCCCTTGTCCAATGTATCTCTCTGTATAACTACTCACTCCTTAGTCCCTCCAGAACCTTCCCAGTTATCAGATTGCCTGGAGAGGTAACAGGAACTTGTATTATAAGGAACTCCACCTCAATCACCTCAATCACCTCAATCACTCCAATCACCTCAATGATCTCAACACATAGGCATTGTATCATTTCACAGCATCAGGAAAAGAAGGATGGTACAAGATACTAAGATACTTTAAGAGGAAAAAAATCATATTCATGTGACTTTTATTCCAGTATCTGGTTGTAATAGTTCTATGTTATTTTTAGTTATTGTTAATCTCTTACTGTGCCTAATTTACAAAGTAAACTTTACTACAGGAATGGAAGCATGAAAAAACACATAGCATGTATAGGGTTTGGTACTGTCCTCAATTTCAGACATCAAATGGGGATTTTAGAACATATCTCTTGCAGATAAGAGGACAGCATAGCTGTTCTGATGGGATTCTCAAGCTTGAAGCATCAATTTCCATCTTCCCAGGACTGAAATTGTTATGAATCATTGTTTATACATATAAATGTTTGATATCATGATTTTCAGACATAAATGTTGCCACATTTAGCTTCTCACAAACTTAAAAAAATGTGCATACATACCTAAAATTTATAGCTGTCTTAGCTACAATTCCTTGCACAAAATCTCACACATCAAACTTCTTGTAAAAGGATACCTTTTCTCAGTTGGATGGCAGGAAGTGGGAGGAAATATCACTTAGTATTAAAATGTCAACTCTTCATGGAACAATATTTGAAAATGGAAAGACCATCACACAAGTAAGAAAAGATAATGTTGTTCATGGGCCACCTACGTGGATTTCACTGATTGCTTTTTTTTTTTTAATGGAAAGAAATGGGGGGAAAAAATAAGTGAACTTAGCAAGAAAAAACAGGTTTTATTCTAATTCCCAGGCTCCTATCCAACTCTGTTCTTGGTACAAACTGTTCTAGGAAATATTAGGAATGGGTGAAAGGGAGGAAAAAGTAGAGGATGGATAAAATTGTACTGAAAGTATCTTGGGAGACACTAAAAATGAAGGAAGACGATTCAGATCCTCATAATGACAGCAGAATAGGGTCCCACTTCTCTGCCTAACTCAAGAATTATTTCTCTCCTGCTGATTATATTAGCATCGGTGTTATTCAGTGGGCCTTTCCCTGTCATTTGGGATCTTTTTAACAGTGTTCTTCTTTCTGGTTTTATGTATTTTAATTGAGGCTTTTACTTTTATTCCCAAATCTACAGTAGTTTCCAAAAGGGCATTGCTTAAAAACATCAAAATAATGGAAATAGTACTCTGATTATAAACCTTGCACTTGGTCCATTTAGCTCAGTTACAGAGTTGCATCTAGTAGATCAAGTCCTGATGGGGTATTAAGTTTGGGTGGGGTATTAGGTTTAGAATATTTAAAGCAACATGTAAGACATTGTCCAAGAGAAATTGCTTCTGCCTTGTGTGCCTCAGGGTAATTCAGAATGTCAGAGCCCCATCCTGGGAACACTCCTAGCTGCATAGACAGAGGATGTAGGGGGCCAAAACCTCTCATCCAGTTGTTTTCATTCTTGTTGTAAACCTCAGGAGCAGAGGACTGGGTAATTGTACTGGATAGTACACATTGCTTTCGTTGGCCCCAGAAAAGTATCTCTTTTATTTCATTTTGAAATTTTGTCCCCTATCTCCTATTCCTTTTCCAACTGCCTCTCTCCCCACTGCTAATGCTAGATGCATTTTTCTTTTATTGGAATACCCCTACTCTGTACCCAAGTTTCCCTTCCTTTCCAGAGCCTTCTCACTATCCTCACATATGATCACAACCTAATAGTCACATTGGCACCCTGAGTCCAGAATGCAATGTGTACTCCCAACTCTAAGAAACATAATGGAGAAACTATCACTGTTATAATACCACAAAGGAAAACGAGCCATACTCTGCCAAACCAACAGATTCATGCTACTTTGGAACAGAAGAGCCTGGTGCTCTTCTTCAGCTATGTTTGTAAGCCCCTGCTGTAGGCTGAAGGAATTCTTATATGTCCAAAGAGACCTAGATCACCCAGTACACATACTGTTCCTTTGGTAGGATTTTCCATGGCAGACATGTTATAAAGGTGGCTTAATATAAAATAGACTGTTAATCACTATGTTCTTTATTTTTTAAAAAAAGCTTTCAAAATATGCAATGCCATGGAAATTCTATAAAACTCTTTGAAACTCTTTTTAAATCTTCAATGTGTCAGTGTCAAGCAGACAAAATGTGAAGCAGCATATGTTTTTAAGTATCTCACAGCTGTCATCTTAAAAGCTACAGACAGCTTTAGTTCAGCCAGCATACTCATTTCCTGCAAATAAAGGGTTGAACAGACACTCATCTCTCTGCACTCAAAATGTATGCACTTGAGTGTTATTCTTCATTCACATACAGCACTTTCTATTTGCAAAGGGCTTCCCAATCACTCTGGTTGCTTGCTACATATGGCAATCCTGTGAATGACATTTTCTGGGTTGAGAGACTAGAAAACTAAGATGCTGAGCTTATGTCACAGGCTGAGGACCTGTACCCTTGGGTCCTGCAGCTCCATGTGCTGGGATGAGATATTGTAAAATGTGAGATGCATTCAGAGACCTGTGAATTACCACTACCTATTCCTGGGGAGATCTGTTATATGGTAAAATCTCTCCATATGGGCAATGTGAAAGTAATGCTCGTCTCCATTTTACAATTTATTTCTCCTAAGCCACTTAAAGTACTTTTCAGGTAATAACTCACAAATTACCCTAACATCTCTGTGATATGTGTCTGTAGAAGATATTATCTCCATTTTAGCAATAAGGAAGAAATTGAAGCATAAAGTCAGAGAACAACTTGGAGCCTCCCCCGGCCCCCAGTTAGAACATTAATTTAGCAAAAGATCATGCATGTAAGCTCTATGAAGAGCATTTTGATGGAAAATACTTAAAACATGCTTATTTACTAGCAACAAAATTAAGAAATAATGATGCAGTAAGTCCAAAATAGAGTCTCAATGATTATTAAATCACTAAACAACAATAAGAATCTGGTTGTTCTTTGCTTGGGAGCCTATCCCAGGCCCACTTTGGCCCTTTACAAGGCCAAAAACAACTCTTACTGAGGCATTTTGTTCACCTGTATTCAGAAATAGAAGTTACTTTTGCATCAGAATGTGTTTCCTTCCCCCAAATTTTGAAAACTTTATGAAAGAAACCAGAAAAAAGAAATGGAGCAAGTCTAGTTCCTGAAATGCACAATTAACCAGGTACCTCTTTGCATGTGTGTGCTTATTCATTTGGTTTTCCAGCTCTCTCAAGAATCAAAAGGCAAAATAGAGCACTTGGAAACAACTCACAGATTTATAGGGCACCCTGGGGAATGTAAGATCTATAAAATGACACATTAGCCTTGTCCATAGATGGAATGTAAAGCACTTTTACTGCTACAGCATGGACCACAGTGCTCCTAATCCAGAAATAATTCCCTATTAGGAACAAATATAGCATCAGTAACACAATTTCCTTATTTCCCTTAACTGCTTACAACCCATGGAAAAGCAAATTCAATTGAGTAGAAATTGCTTTTCAAAGAGTTGTGTTTGCACTAGAAGTGTGAGGAGAGGGATCAAAACTTCATGTCGTTTTCCCAGGCTCAATACCAAGTGCTTGCTATTTGGAAACGTAACAGAAAGTTCCTATGGTGGCTTCTTGTGCTGGATTTATATAGTTTCAGTAGAATTATATACTGAATACAGTTTTTACAAGCCAATAATAGGTGTATAAAAATACAACCTTGAATTTTTCTATAATTGAACTTCTATCTCAAGCTCTTACTCCCCTCTCTAGCAGGGAAGTTAATCTCTCCACTTTAAATTAATTCAAATTAGTCATTCTTCAGTCATTTCAAGGACAAAATTGAGCAAATTCAGTTTCATGCTATCTGCTTCATTCTCTTAGGATGGCAGCAGAGTTCTGTGGGTCTGAATGTGCCCTGGTGATGGGCACCCATTGGCATCCAGTGAGATTGCCTCTGCTGGTGTTTGATGATTTGCCTCTCCGCAGCTCCCCCTGCTGGTATGGATTGGGTGTCTTCTCAGAATTCATGTGCAGATAGTATTTGAAGAGGTAATAGGATCAGGGACCTTTCAGAGGTAATTAGGGTTAGATAAGGTCATCAGAGTGAGGCCTCCATTGAAAGGAAAGTGACCACAACACTCGGAGTGACCAAGAGACCTTTATTGCAGCAGTGCAATAAAGAAGAAAAGAGAGAAAGAGAAGGGGAGACAGGGGGAGAGAGAGAGAGAGAGTGCACAAGAGAGAGAGAAAGCAAGAGAGCAAGAGAGAGGCCCAGCAGGAGGGAGTTTTTATAGCCCAAATATAATGGGGTCTCTGGGTCTGCAAGCTGCCTTGTTGGCACACAAGGGGGTTAAGTGTTCGGCCTTGAGCAGGGGGGGCGAAGTGTTCAGCCTTGAGTGGGGGCTTGGGTGTTTGGTCTTGAAGCAAACAGATGATAAAGAACCAGGTTTGAGTGGCCAAGTCATCCAGCAGCTAACTTTGTTTGGCATGCCCTGCAGACAATTTATTCATCCTGTCCTGCACCTAACATCCATGACGGTGTTAGTGGTTTTATTAAAAAAGAAAAAAAGGAGATCCAAGGTCGCACATTGCTCTGTCTCACCATGTGATGTCCTCCACTATGTTATGATGCAATAAGAAGGCCCTCACCAGATGCCAGCACCATGCTTTTAGACTTCCCAGTCTTCTGATCTATGAGCTAAATAAATCTCTATTCTTTATAAATGACCCAGTCTGTGATATTCAATTAAACAACAGAAAATAGGGTAAGACACCTGCCTATGTGTATGGACCACCTTGGCCTCTGGTTTTTCTATATTTTGCTGATAATGAACCCTTGTCACAAACTTTCTCAGACATGTCCACAATCCTCTCAGGGACACTAAAAATTCTTGTGGGCTCTCCTCTGAGCTGCAGGAAACTTTGAACCTCCAGAGCCCTTCTCATCTGGCCTTGCCCAGCTGCTCTCTCTACTTTGCTACTGCTTTGATACAAGCATGAGGTTTGTTGTACTCTCTCTCAGGCTTCACACAAGAACCAAGCCAAGGTCTTCCCTGCTCTTAGGATCCTCCAAATAAATCTGAACTTTCATCCTCACCCAGACCTTGCTTCCTACTCAACAAGGACTCTAGAGTCAGACTGCCTGAGCACACACACTGGCTTTGTCCCTTACAAGCTATGTGACTGTGAGCCAACCTGCTGACTCTTCTATGCCTCAGTTTCTCATCTGCAAAATGAGACCCATCTCAGAAGACTACTAAAAAGAGCAAATGGAATATGAAACCCATTTAGATGAAGACCCGACACATAGTAAGTACAACCTGTGTTGGGTATTATTGCTTTTAGTCCATGGTGAAGGCTCAGGATGGGACACCCCCCACTTCGTCTAGAACCAGATCAGCATTTACCTCCCAGCCGTTTAGTGGAAGAATTAGCTGTTGCCTCATGCTGTCTTTCCAATCTAGTGTCTATTGTATAAACATTATATTCTGAATTCTTCAGACTGCCTTTTGAAACTCAAAATTCCTTTTCTCTTTAAAAAAAAAAAACCTAAACTTCTCCTATTTAAATCCTTGACTCTGCCATGAACATCAAGAAATGAACTAGTGAAAATTAAAAGTAAATTATCTGTCTTCATTTGTCCCTCCCCTAAGGTAATGAGCATTGAGCCCCATGATAGAATATACCTGTAAGTTTAAAAGTTAACATTTCTTCTTTTTTTAATGCAGAAAATAAATAAATAAAGTTTCTGTCCCTTTAGTTTTTCTTTTTTTCTTCTATTCTTTTCAAAACCATCAGAAACCTTCAGAAGAAAGAGAGAATAGTTTGGGAAGGAAGAACTGGTGCAGTTCACTGAGAACCCCACTTAGAAAATTGATAGTACCTGAGTCAGGGGGTAGAGAATATTATTTGTGTGTTTCTGACACCTTCTCTCTGCTTCGGCCTTCTTTTCTCTGCCTATGTTCTTCCTATGGCGAGTAGTGAAGAAGTTATTTAATATTAGGAAGGTGAATTCAATTAAAATACCCCAAGGTCTGATCCTGTCTTCTATGCAACAGCACCCCATTCAGCAAAGCAGGCTGATAGTTTCTCAGGACACATTTTCTCTTAACTGAACCACTAGACTGATCATTTGTGGGCAGAAGAGCAGGCAGGTGGCTACACTAGCTACACCTGTCTCATGCTTCAAATATTTCCTAAAATCATCACAGCAGCTTAACACTAGCCAAAGCAATATCCCATTAAAGCAATAATTTGAGGCAACTCGTGGGGAAATGCAAAAATACACTAAAATATGTGCATCATGGCCATCTGCAACACAAAAACAACTCACACCACCAGGACTCAGCTGCATCACTGCTATTGAACAAAAATGCTAATGTTTTTACTTAAAAGTTAAAGTTAGTAGTAATTCTGCTCTTAAAAGAGTTTTGTTCTGTTCTGAGCATAATGCCTTGGGAACTGATAGGTAGTTGGAGAAGTTTATTTAAATCATGGATTTCCCATAGGGATTTTCACTTCAGGCTGAACCACATCATCTGGCATGATACTCAGAGATATATTGCCTCTTCCAGGCCACTAGGGCAATATCTGATGAGTTATGACCCAGGGTACAGGAGAACATTACTCACACAGTCCCTGAAAGCATGTTTTGCTCCACAGGCTTAAAAGTTCAGCTTAAAGTCTTCAAAAGCCTTTTTAAGAAACAGCTGAATGACACCACCAGGCATTTTAAATTGACCCACATTCATTTGAACTTGGAGTGGTCAAACTTTGTGTAAGGAAAGGTGGCACCTTGTTCTCAAAGGTCCTGCTCTACCTCAACATGACACTCATTCTCCCGCTGACCTGCTCCAAACACGTGTTTTAAATGTCAGCTTTTCAGGTACTAATGAATCCACAGCTTCAGCTCAGTGGTTACAGTGGAGTTAATTATGATATATGAGAGGCAGGATCCTTGAGAATGCCCCAGGCAGAGAGCTTTTAAAATCTCAAATGCATTTATGTATGTAAATGGAGCCAGTTCCATGTTTCTGTAAAACCACAAAACTATTGATCATTTTCATTGGCATCACTTTCATTTTAATAGTCTCAGACTGATATTAAATGTATAATTAAATTGCTGCCCAATTGTTTGGCCTCAGATAGAGGTAATAGCTCACACTTAACCAAGGGTTTATTATGGTCTACTCACTGTGCTCAGCACACCAACATGGTCACTTTACATAAGCCTCAGGAAGGTTTGGAAAACATCTGAGTGGCAGTGCTGGGACTAAATTTAAACATGTCTGGATCCCAGCCTCAACTCTTGACCCACCAGACCATATCACTACCTTTACCACCTAATTAAATAAAACAGTAAGACACTGCATTCTCTTCTACTTTTTAGACCCAAATTCAAAACCAAATATGGTTTTGACCCTCAATAAATGTTATATCTTCCACCTTGAGACATCTTTCCTTCTTTCCTTTTTTAGCATGTCTCTTCTCCTTTCAGCTTAGGAAATCTCTGATCCCTTTCAAATGCCTGGAGCCTCAAGCTCTGGGGATGTAGCCCAGAGGCACAGTGCTTGCCTAATATGTGTAGTACCCTGTTTCCCTGGATTTAATTCCAGCACTGGGAAAAAATAGTTAAGGCAAGACCTTACAAAATAGGAGCATTCTTAAGTTAAATTTATTATTTTAAACTAATACATATCAGAATTTTCAAATAGAAATTGCAATCCTTGCTTCTCGATTCTTAAAAATCATTTTTAGAAAGTGGAGCCCTATTACATAAAGCAATGAGAAATTTTAAAAAGCAATTAAATTGAACAAAACATTTTGTTATAAAAACTGGTAAATTTGCACTTGATGTTTGCCTCTTAGTAGCTCCCTCTGAAAATAATCTCATGTTAAGTAACTTGAAGTCTTAACTTGGATTGGGCAATTTTTTATTATCCATTATACTTAGACTAGTTATGGACTTACTTTCTCCTTCATGTCATTTTAGAAACATTTCATTTTTATGCCACAAAAATGTACAAATACTTTAAGTCAATATAGAATGTTACATAAAATATTGATAAAATTTACTGTTTAAGTGTATGTATTAGTCTGATAAGGTACTTACAATGATTAATTTCCTCATGTAGTAAAGTTTAATAGTTTTTAAAATCATTACATGAATATCATCTAAGTGATAGGGTTGTATTTAGTGATCTGTTGTGAAAACAGGTGATGGATACCATTTACGTGCAAAGTAAGATTTTTAGGAGAATCTTACAAGCAAAGGAACAAGCAGAGGTTATGTGCTCTGTCTTCTTGCTGTCCTGAAGTGAGGCAACCTGGGGTCCTGAATGGCCAGAGTTCTGGAGGAAGGCCCTAGAGCCTGTGCCACTTTACACAGAGGCATTGGAATACATGTGAGACAGTGGGTCTTCAAGAGACATGAGATGTCTTAGAGGGAGCCTCTGCTGTGTTCAGCCTCTTGCTGTGTTCTAGCCTGCTCCTAGGTGGAGTCAGGTTCTTTCTAAGTCTCTCTTTTAAGAGAGGAAGAAAGAGCATCCAGAAGTCTGTGGATTTTTATCTTCTCAGGTTCTGAGCCAATAATTTTACTATGTCCTTGTTTCAAATAGGAACTACTTCAAAAATGCATCAAAAGGACACAGAAGCCAAATGGGAAGGGTTCCCAATATTCATATCAGAGACAATTTAAGTAACAAGAATAAAATGATAGGAATGGATTATAACCCATGGACTAAAATAAGAATCCAAAGTCCATAATGATTGAATAAATAAATAAATCTTCCTTACAGTAGATTTCTAACTAATAAATATTGGATGAAGGAATGGTTAAACTAGAAAATCAATCTGGCAAACACCACAGACATTGTGGTTTAAGACAAAAAAATCACTGATAAATGCTTAAATTTGTGGGTGGAAGTTTGATTAGAGACAAGACAGGTTCAGAGTTCCAAATAATCACTCCATAAGACTTGTCTGCATTACAAGAGAGATAAGAGTAACTTTTTAGAGGAGGCCTCCTTAACAAATGATTAAAGTTAATATCAGTAGCAATGAACTAAATTGATAGCATGTGCTTCTCAAAGTGACCCACTGAATGTCACTTTTGTGGTATTCTTGCCAAAGTATAGCTCATAACTTAAATAGAATCATAAGAAACGACCAGAGTGCCCACTGAAAGACATTCTTCAAAATAACTGGTCAACACTCTTCAAACACGTCAAAACCATTGAAAGACAAAGAAAACAAAAGACCTGTAGGAAACATAATAAGTAAATCCAATATATAATTCTGAATTAGACCTTGGACCAGAAAAGATGTTAGTGGAACAGTTGATGAAATTTGATATGTATTAAATAATAATACTAAATTAATGTTAACTTCCTGATTTTAATATTTTTACCTCTACAGAGTAAGGTATATACTATTGAGAATTGGGATGAAGGGCTTGCAGAAATACTTTGTGCTGTTTTAAAACTTCTTTGTGTGAAGTTATTTCAAAATGAAAAGTTAAAAAATGAACAATTTTTTCAAATCCCAAGAAACTCAGAAGAAAATACCTTTAATACTTCAAGATCCCTTTTACTAACTGTACGTAAGAAAAATATGCATTTTTCTAATTGTATATTTACCTCCATAATAATGTTAAGTTTACTGTCAAAACAATTCTAAATTTAAACTTATTTTGTGTACATTTTTTAAGTAAAGGGAAAAAAATGTACTGCACATTATTTTTCCCCATTTGTGGTCAATTCAATGTCCCTTTATCTTTAAATTCTCATGATAGCACTTGCTTTTCAATTTCCTAACTTCTCACTCCTTAAGACTTGAAATATGGCTTATACTCCCATCCCATCGACTCCTTACTAGTCTATGTAACTCCTTTTGTAAAGATGGCCAGGGACTCCCTAGCAACTCAACCCAAGAGCTCTTTCTTAGCTTTCACTCTCATTGTGTGCTTCAGCATATGGCAATATGAGCATCTGCTTTTTCTTAAAAACTGTGTCAATATTTATTAACTCGTGAACCATCTTGTTCATCTAATCACATTTTCACTAGATTGTTTTCAGAGCAACTCCAGACAAAGCACCATTTCATTCATAACTATTTCCTTTCCTTATATATCTCTAAAGATAACCACAATTACCACTATCACTTTGAAAGCAAAATTATATCAGTATTCAATTTTTAATATCAAATATTCAATTCCTCACTTATTTAAATTTTATATAGTTGACATGTCTGATATAAGTGACTTCATAGATTACATTTGGTTGATATTGGCTCTTAAGAGTCAACTACCAAAATCTCAACCCAAGTTAAACAGTTATCCACTTCCAGGAATGGCGCTTCAGAAAACCATACAACAGCCCTCATGTTACATGTGTGATAGTTGCAGAGGAGACCTCTTCTTCACAGCTCCATGTTCCTGTGCTGAGGAAGCTCCCCAGAGTAATATTGCTGGCCTTTCTTTCCACCTCTTTACTTTACATGATATGATCATATCCCACAATGGGTGAATGGGGAGAGTAATGGTGGGGTGGTGCTCAGGGATACTGGTGGCCACATAGTTCATCTCTTAATTCTGGGGTATGGTATTAGCAAGGCCAGGAATTGCATTCCTCTACAGCCTTATCAGTTAGGAAGCTCAAATTTGCTGTCAGTCTGATTTCTGGACTACTACTCAATAGGTATGAACCTGGACAGAGATGTGATAATAATATTTACTAGCAGGTGACCATATACTTTATTGCCCAAACTGAGATACTTTTGAGAAAGAAAGGGAGCACTATTAATAATTACTTCAGGACCACAGGCAAAATGGGGGGACTTGTCTTTGGCAAACCAGTGTGTATAGCCACCCTAAGTAGCCCCAGCTCATACATAAGCTGAGAACTTGAAAAATAAAAAATAGAATTTGAGGATAAAGATAACACTTTGAGGTTGAGGCTCTCAGTGAAGCTGAATGGCATGGGGCTTAGATTTTAGAAAGCAAGGGCTGAATATAATTTCTTTTGCCTCTTTATTGTAAGATAAAACAGAAAACCACATGTATAGTTCAGTAAATATTATAAAGCAAACACTCATGTAACCAACCATCACCCAACACCTAAGACAGTGACCAGTACAGCATAGGTGCTCAGCAAATGTCTACTCTTTCCACATACAGCCAAGCACATTATCAGTTAATTCAACTGACTTATATAAGGTATAAGGAGAACCAGGTCTGAAAAATCAAGACCAAAAAAATAGACAATCAAGAGTGTGTGTGTGTGTGTGTGTGTGTGTGTGTATGTGTGTGTGTGCCTCTTTTTTTCTCCCCATCTCCCTCTCTCTCTCACTCTCCTCCACACCTCTCTCATACACACATACAACACACACACATAGAAAAAAAAATCAACTCCAATTTATCTCTTTTCTCAGTGGATGTCTTCTCTGAGTGAAGGGAGATATATGTGGGCTACAATTGCAGCACAATTTACCTTAGCTGCTGTCTCTGCTAGATAGGCCTTTTTTCTAAAATTAGGGGTGGTATATAGTTTTAGGGTCAAATAATCATCTCATCAAAAAAGCAGAGCTTTTGTGTCTCACTAAGCTAGGAAACTAATTGTAAAACCGAGTGCCATCTCTTGGTCATATAAAGGATTTGAACTAGATGACTTCCAAATATTCTT
Organism: Ictidomys tridecemlineatus; assembly: GCF_052094955.1. Taxonomy (NCBI): domain Eukaryota; kingdom Metazoa; phylum Chordata; class Mammalia; order Rodentia; family Sciuridae; genus Ictidomys; species Ictidomys tridecemlineatus. Next base: position 179,729,257 of record NC_135478.1, on the reverse strand, counting down.
ATAGTTTTATAATTTTGACAAGATAAACATTTTGGATTAATCAGAAATATTTTGAAACATTTGCTTTTACAGTAAATCCCATGTAATCTTTGTATTATAATATTTGCCTCTATGGCATTTATCAAAACTTTCTTTATATCAGAATTATTTTACTAGTTTCATACCTCTCTTGCCTACCAGAATATGTACCCCTGGAAGGCTACCAGATCATGTACCCCTGTTCATCTTTCATTGCCTCAGGCTATAACATATTATAGATATTAGATAAATGCTTATTGGATTAAATTGAACTATAAGGCTTCAGGAGTTCAGGGATGGGGACGTGGCTCAGTGATAGAGCAGCTGTCTGGTATGTGGGAAGCCCTGGGTTTCATCTCTAGCACCACCACAAAAAAGTGTGTGTGTGTGTGTGTGTGTGTGTGTGTGTGTATGTGTGTGTGTGTGTGTGTGTATGACTAGTATAATGATTAAAAGAAAAGAATTCAGGAGTTTACAATCTTAAAAGACTGTATTATTGGATGAACTTTCTTTATAATACAGTTTGGGACTGTATTATACAATCTGTTACATAACCACTTGGTTTACCTGTTAATATAGAGGTGAAAACTGGACATAATATCCTATTTCAACATAAATATTAAAATAAATTAACAAGTGCCTTAGGAGTTCTCAGCTCTATCCTGTATTCAGAGATGCTTCCAGAAAAATGTAAGCATACCCCCTAACTTCCATACTTTTTAAGAGACAGACAATGGTATGGGGATAGAAGAACAAGTTTCTGCCCAGAACAATGCAAATTCAGGATCTATGGATTGCATGATGTACAGCCATGCAGACTGAGAGGAAAACCAACGACAAAAGCTTCCTTTTAGGTGCTTGTTTCTTGCTGGGGGGGGGGGAGCTAAGGAGGCAACCCCCATGCTCTGGGACTTTCAGAGTCAGACTGAGGAATAGGGTAGGGAAGAGAGGTGGAGACCAGCATGTGTGGAGTTCTGCACTGCTCTTGGGCTTCACATTTATGATACTTCAGAGCAGAAGCTATTTTCTTCTGTTACAATAAAGGAAAAAGCATGAATAATAATGTGAAAATTAGTTACTATCAATGTGTTCAAGACTAGCTATAGCCATATGTTGGTTGTTTAAGCAAGAAACAATGTAAGCGTTTAGCATTTTTTTAATGATATGATTTGTTATGGATCTCCTAGAGTTCTGTGCTGTGAAAAGCTGAGCTGGCCTTCTTACCAGAAAACAGAACTTTTCACTCTCAGCAACATGGTTTCAGAAATGTGTTAATCAGTTTAATGCATTAAACATATAATAATCTTTTGTTTCTAAGATAATTTTTAAAAGACTTCTGCTTCCAGGATATAGAGTAGACACACTTTTCCCCATCCTCCAGGAAGTAATATAAAAACCTAGACAATATACATAAAATACACACACTGAAGGTGAAGAGATGAAATGTGCTTCTTTAGAGGATGTTAGACCAACATAGTCTCAAGGTTAAACCTTACAGCACCTCATTCTTGGTTTTATAATGTTGTTCAGTTTTGCCCAAATAATTTCATTATAGGAATGTTCCCTTGTCAGACAGCTCAGCCCAGAGCTTTACTGGTTTTCACCATGGCCAAATCCACCACTTTTTGCATCTGCCTCTGATAATCTTAAATGAAAAAGGAAAACAAACTTTAAAAGTACACGATTAGTTGTGGAGTCATTCCCCCAGGAAGGTACAAGCCTCTTGAGTGGTCTTGTTTCAGTCAATTTTTCATTGCTGTGACCAATATTCCCAATGAGAACAACTTAAAGGAGGAAAAGTTAATTTGGGCTCAAGTTTCAGAGGTTCAGTCCCTGGTCAGTCAATTCTATATCTCTGGTTCTCAAGAGCTGCTCAGTTCATGGCAGCCAGAAAGCAAAGACAGATGCACTCATCAGGGACAAAATATAAACCCCAAAGACACACCCCAGTGACTGACTTCCTCTGGCCACACCCTATCTGCCTACAGCAACCACACAGTTAATCCATTCAAGTGGATTAATCCACTATGTTGCAGCTTTTATAATCTAATCATGATGCCTCTAAACATTCTTGCATTGTCTCACACATGTTTTGGGGGGACACCTCATATCCAAACCATAACAAACCTGATTGCTGGTCTATTCTGGAATGAGAAATTGCAATGAAGTTCCAGAGTAATGAATTTTCCCATTGGTTCTGAACAATAATTACATTTTCTGAGCATCAACTATGAGCCAAGCATTCATCTAAATGCTTTAAATAGATTAACACATTTAACAACCACTCCTTTAATTAGTTTCACCCTTCCTTCTTTGGGAAACCAAAGCAAAAGTGGTTATATAATTGGTGAAAGTCAAAAGAATGCAGGAGAGCTGGGCGTGGTGCTGCACACCTGTAATCCCAATGGCTTGGGAGGCTGAGGCAGGAGGATCTTAAGTTCAAAAGTAGCCTCAGCAATGGTGAAGTGCTAAACAACTCAGTGAGATACTGTCTCTAAATAAAACACAAAATAGGACTGGGAATGTGGCTCAGTGTTTGAGTACCCTTGAGTTCAATCCCTGGTACTAAAAAAAAAAAAAAGAATGCAGGAGAACCAGCACCTAGACCTCAGAATCCAAACCCCCTGTCTTCTCCAACTTTGGAGAATAAATGCATAAAATAGTGTATTTCACAGTTGGTCCAATGTTTGCTTCAGGATCATGAGGCAGAGGGAGCACTTGGAATGAAACATTCCTAGATCCCACCCCAGCATGACCACTTCTGAATTCTGTAGATAGGGTCTAGGAATCTATGAGTTCAAAGAGCACCCAGGTGATTATTTTGTCCATCACAGCTGGGAACTTACTAACTTAGACCATACTGTAGCTTCTACAAGTAAAACCCACTGATTTCTGAGAGGAACTGATAAAACATAGGCTCTCTAGATGGCTAAATAGGTTCCTTATCTTTCCAATTCTAAAAATGGAAATCAGAGTTGGCAGATGAGTATGGCATCTCTGAAGTATGGCCACTCTGCTGGCAACATTCCATTCCTGGCAGATGAACCCACCACGGAATGGATAAAGCCCTTGATAGAAAAGTCCTAACAGTCTACTCACTTAAGTAAAGCTTCTACTATATTTCTGACCAGTATTCCAGACTATAATTGTCTTTAGAAAACAAAATAAATACCTGAATAAATAAAAGAATGAATAAACAAATAAACCTTAAAAATGTGCATCAAAATAGTATTAACAATTTGCCATTCATGTTAACAAATAGAATTTACCATTCACATTAACAAATATCTTTTGGTTAACAAATTATACCATTTATGAATGGTATAATTCATGTTAAAATAAAAAATGTTAACAAAGTTCATTTACATAGATAGCATTTTTCTCATGAGTAATATATATACATGTGCCTTTTATGATGTACTGTCTCAAAGCCAATCATTTTCTCATGATAAGAATTGATAGGACTGAGAGGAATAGTGGGGGAATCATTATAAATGTTGGACTAATGGAACTAAATATGTCTTAGCCAAGTGTGGTGGAGCATGCCTGTAATCTCAACACCTTAGGAGGCTGAGGCAGGAGGATAGCAAGTTCAAGGCCAGCTTCAGGAAATTAGCAAGACCCTGTCTCAAAATAAAGAATAAAAAGGACTGGGGATGTAGCTCAGTGGTAAAGTGCCCCTGGATTCAATCCCTAGTTCCAAAAGAAAAAAGAAACTAAATACAACTTTATTGTGTAACAAGTGTTATTTAAGTAAGGGATTAATTAGTATAAAACATCTGTGTCCTAATTGAATAATAGGTTTCTGTAGGATTTAGATTAGTATTTTTAAAAATCTTGGTCCAAGCCTAAGAGTTGGTGGGTAGCTCTAAAGAGGATGAATGCAGAACATCTTTTACTAGAACAGAATTAACATGAATTTTTTGAACCAAGAACAACTAAGAGGGATTAATGTTTTTTCCAAAGTTATGTTAAAATATCTCTATGTACTTCAATCTGGTACAAGGCTGGACCATTTGGACCACTTAGAACCAATAATAAAATATCATAGGCTTTGGAGTCAAACAGTCCTAGATTCAAATCCTACTAACTGGGAGATCCAACATGGCGGCGGGCGTGGAGAGATCAAGTCTCTGACCTCTTCAGCTGTGTGGGCATAGGGAGTCTTAAACCGTCTAAATGCTGTTTGCTCAGGATCACTAGGCAACACTGAGCTGACATGGATCTGGGGTGAACAGTCTGGGCCTCTCAGAACACACACCAAGCCCAGATTGGCTGAATTCAAGCTCCCATTCGCCTGCGTCTCGCAGACAAACCGCTATGACTCAACACTAAACGATCCCACTGAAACAACTGGTCGGCCTTTCTGAACCTGCGGAGGTTAATACCAACTGAGCCTTCATAGGCAGTGGCCACAGGATTGAGACGGGGCTTGGGAGAGCCAGTCAGGACCCACCCATTGCATTGGTCACTTGGCAAAGGAAACGAACTGTCACCATTTGCATGGGATACCACCATGGCAGAGAACTGACATCACCAGAATGCGGCAGAGGAGATAACTTCATTTAAACCGGTGGCGACAGGAGTAAACAGTAACTCAGCAGTCAAACAGAACAAGAAGTAACATGAGCACCATGAAAAAGCAAGGAAGAAAAGAAGTACAAACAATGCAGGACAGCCTAAATATTCAGGAGGACCTAGAGTCATCAGAAAAATGGTCATATAAGGAACTCAAGGAACACCTTAGACAGATGGAATGGAACCTTAAAGAAGATACGAGACAGCAAATTCAAGCAGTGAAAGAACACATTGAGAATGAATTACATAAACAGATAAAAGAAGAAGGTAAGCATCTTTATCAGGAGATAGAGATTATAAAAAACAATCAAACAATAATTCTAGAAATGAAGGAAATGAAAACCAAATTAAAAACTCAATTGAGAGTATCACTAACAGAGTGGAGCAAGTAGAAGCCAGAACGTCAGATAATGAAGACAAAATATATCATCTTGAAAAGAGTCTAGCCAACTCAGAAAGGCTGGTAAAAAATCACGAGAAAAACATCCAAGAGTTATGGGATAACATAAAAAACCAAACTTACGAGTCATCGGGATAGAAGAAGGTACAGAGATTCAAACCAAGGGAATGAGTAACCTGCTAAATGAAATAATTACAGAAAACTTTCCAGAAATAAAAAAGGAAACAGATATACAAATTGAAGATGCATACAGGACACCGAGCACACAGAATCACAGTAGACCAACGCCAAGACACATTGTTATGAAGATATCCAATATAGAGAACAAAGAGAAAATATTAAAAGCTACAAGAGAAAAGAGGCAGATTACTTTCAGGGGTAAACCAATAAGGTTAACAACGGATTTTTCATCACAGACGCTGAAAGCAAGAAGGTCATGGAACAATGTATTTCAAACACTGAAAGACAATGGATGCCAACCAAGAATTCTGTATCCAGAAAAATTAAGCTTCAGGTATGACAATGAAATAAAAATCTTTCATGATAAACAAAAGTTAAAAGAATTTGCAGCCAGAAAACCAGCATTGCAATGCATCTTGAGCAAAATGCTACACGAGGAAGAAATGAAAAACAATAACCAAAACCAACAGTGGGAAGTACCTCAGTAAAGACAGAGGGTGGGGGGAACACTAATCATGGAGAAACAAACCAAATTAAAAAAAAAGATAAATAATCACACATGGCTGGAAGTACAAACTATATATCAATAGTAACTCTAAACGTTAATGGCTTAAACTCTCCAATAAAGCGACATAGGCTGGTATCATGGATTAAAAAAACAAATCCAACAATATGCTGCCTCCAGGAGACACATCTGATTGGAAAAGACATACACAGGCTGAAGGTGAAAGGTTGGGAAAAAATATACCACACACACGGTCCTTGTAAGCAAGCAGGGGTGGCCATCCTCATACCGAATACAATCGACTTCAAGACTAAGTTAATCAAAAGGGATAAGGAAGGATATTATATACTGTTAAAAGGAACCATTTACCAACAAGACATAACAATTATCAATATTTTACCAAATAAGGGTGCTGTGACGTTCGTAAAACAAACTCTCCTCAAGTTCAAGAATCAAATAGACCACAACACAATAATTATGGGTGACTTCAACACACCTCTCTCACTATTGGACAGATCCTCCAAACAAAAGTTGAATAAAGAAACTATAGAACTCAATATCACAATCAATAACCTAGACTTAACTGACATATATAGAATATATCAACCATCATCAAATGGATATACTTTTTTCTCAGTAGCACATGGATCCTTCTCAAAAATAGACCATATATTATGTCATAGGGCAACCCTCAGTCAATATAAAGGGGTGGAGATAATACCATGCATTTTATCTGATCATATGGAATGAAACTCAAAATCAATGATAAAAGAAGGAAGGAAAAATCCTACATCACATGGAAAATGAACAATATGTTACTGAATGATCAATGGGTTACAGAAGACATAAAGGAGGAAATCAAAAAATTCTTAGAGATAAATGAAAATACAGACACAACATATCAGAATCTATGGGACACAATGAAAGCAGTTTTAAGAGGGAAATTCATCACCTGGAGGTCATTCCTCAAAAAAAGAAAAACCAACAAATAAATGAGCTCACACTTCATCTCAAAGCCCTAGAAAAGGAAGAGCAAAACAATAGCAAATGTAGCAGAAGGCAAGAAATAATTAAAATCAGAGCGGAAATCAACGTAATTGAAACAAAAGAAACTATTGAAAAAATTGACAAAACTAAAAGTTAGTTCTTCGAAAAAATAAATAAGATAGACCCTTAGCCATGCTAATGAAGAGAAGAAGAGAGAGAACTGAAATTACAAACACACGGGATGAAAAAGGAAATATCACAACAGATGCTACAGAAATACAGAAGACAATTAGAAATTATTTTGAAAATCTATATTCCAAGAAAATAGAAGATAGTGAAGACATCGATAAATTTCTTAAGTCATATGATTTTCCCAGACTGAGTCAGGAGGATACACACAATTTGAACAGACTAATATCAATGGATGAAATAGAAGAAGCAATCAAAAGACTACCAACCAAGAAAAGCCCAGGACCAGATGGGTATACAGCGGAGTTTTACAAAACCTTTAAAGAAGAATTAATACCAATACTTTTCAAGTTATTCCAGAAGTAGAAAAAGAGGGAGCTCTTCCAAATTCATTCTATGAGGCCAACATCACCCTGATTTTGAAACCAGACAAAGACACCTCAAAGAAAGAAAACTACAGACCAATATCTCTAATGAACCTAGATGCAAAAATCCTCAATAAAATTCTGGCGAATTGGATGCAAAAACACATCAAAAAATTGTGCACCATGATCAAGTAGGATTCATCCCTAGGATGCAAGGCTGGTTCAATATACGGAAATCAATAAATGTTATTCACCACATCAATAGACTTAAAGATAAGAACCATATGATCATTTCGATAGATGCGGAAAAAGCATTCGACAAAGTACAGCATCCCTTTATGTTCAAAACATTAGAAAAACTAGGGATAACAGGAACTTACCTCAACATTGTAAAAGCTATCTATGCTAAGCCTCAGGCTAGCATTATTCTGAATGGAGAAAAATTGAAGGCATTCCCTCTAAAATCTGGAACAAAACAAGGATGCCCTCTATCACCACTTCTATTTAATATAGTTCTCAAAACACTGGCCAGAGCAATTAGACAGACGAAAGAAATTAAAGGCATAAAAATAGGAAAAGAAGAACATAAATTATCAGTATTCTATACATGATTCTATACCTAGAAGACCCAAAAGTATCTAAAAGAAACTACTAGAACTAATAAATGAATTCAGCAAAGTGACAGGATATAAAATCAACACCCATAAATCAAAGGCATTTCTGTATATATCACTGACAAAACTTCTGAAACGGAAATGAGGAAAAACACTCCATTCACAATATCCTCAAAAAAAATAAAATACTTGGGAATCAACCTAACAAAAGAAGTGAAAGATTTATACAATGAAAACTACAGAACCCTAAAGAGAGAAATAGAAGAAGATCTTAGAAGATGGAATAATATACCCTGTTCATGGATAGGCAGAACTAACATCATCAAAATGGTGATATTACCAAAAGTTCTCTATAGGTTTAATGCAATGCCAATCAAAATCCCAATGGCATTTCTTATAGAAATAGATAAAGGAATCATGAAATTCATATGGAAAAATAAAAGACCCAGAATAGCAAAAGCAACTCTAAGCAGGAAGTGTGAATCAGGCAGCATAGCGATGTCAGATTTCAAACTATATTACAGAGCAATAGTAACAAAAACAGAATGGTACTGGTACCAAAACAGGCAGGCGGACCAATGATACAGAATAGAGGACACAGAGACCAATCCACAAAGTTACAACTATCTTATATTTGATAAAGGGGCTAAAAGCATGTAATGGAGGAAGGATAGCATCTTCAACAAATAGTGCTGGGAAAACTGGAAATCTATATGCAACAAAATGAAACTGAATCCCCTTCTCTCACCATGCACAAAAGTTAACTCAAAATGGATCAAGGAGCTTGATATCAAATCAGAGACTCCGCATCTGATAGAAGAAAAAGTTGGTTCCGATCTACATATTGTGGGATCGGGCTCCAAATTCCTTAATAGGACACCCATAGCACAAGAGTTAATAACAAGAATCAACAAATGGGACTTACTTAAACTAAAAAGTTTTTTCTCAGGAGAGAAACAATAAGAGAGGTAAATAGGGTGCCTACATCATGGGAACAAATTTTTACTCCTCACACTTCAGATAGAGCCCTAATATCCAGAGTATACAAAGAACTCAAAAAATTAAACAATAAGATAATAAATAACCCAATCAACAAATGGGCCAAGGACCTGAACAGACACTTCTCAGAGGAGGACATACAATCAATCAACAAGTACATGAAAAAATGCTCACCATCTCTAGCAGTCAGAGAAATGCAAATCAAAACCACCCTAAGATACCATCTCACTCCAGTAAGATTGGCAGCCATTATGAAGTCAAACAACAACAAGTGTTGGCGAGGATGTGGGGAAAAGGGTACACTTGTACATTGCTGGTGGGACTGCAAATTGGTGCAGCCAATTTGGAAAGCAATATGGAGATTCTTGGGAAAGCTGGGAATGGAACCACCATTTGACCCTGCTATTGCCCTTCTCGGACTATTCCCTGAAGACCTTAAAAGAGCGTACTATAGGGATACTGCTACATCGATGTTAATAGCAGCACAATTCACAATAGCTAGTCTGTGGACCCAACCTAGATGCCCTTCAATATATTAATGGATTAAAAAAATGTGGCATTTATACACAATGGAGTATTACTCTGCATTAAAAAATGACAAAATCATGGAATTTGCAGGGAAATGGATGGCACTAGAACAGATTCTGCTAAGTGAAGCTAGCCAATCCCCAAAAAACAAATGCCAAATGTCATCTTTGATATAAGGAGAGCAACTAAGAACAGAATAGGGAGGAAGAGCATGAGAAGAAGATCACCATTAAACAGGGTCAAGAGGGGGAGGGAAAGAGAGAAGGGAAATTGCATGGTAAAGGAAGGAGGCCCTAATTGTTATACAAAATTACATATAAGAGGAAGTGAGGGGAAAGGGGAAAAAAAACAAGAGAGAGAAATGAATTACAGTAGATGGGGTAGAGAGAGAAGATGGGAGGAGAGGGGAGGGGAGGGGAGGGGGGATAGGAGAGGATAGGAAGGGCAGCAGAATACAACAGACACTAGTATGGCAGTATTAAAAAAAGTGGATGTGGAACCGATGTGAATCTGCAATATATATACAGGGTAAAAATGGGAGTTCATAATCTGCTTGAATCAAATGTATGAAATATGATATGTCAAGAGCTTTGTAATGTTTTGAACATCTAATAATAAAAAAAGAATTAAAAAAAAACAAATCCTACTGACTATTCTTGATTCAGTTCATAATTTCAGAGTTTCCTTTTCCCCACCTATAAAATGGGCATACTAATGTATACTTTATAAAATTGCATTTAAAAGGAATAAGATAACAAATGTGAAGCACGTAGCACTGCATCATGAAACACCTATTTATTCTCTTCTCTCTTTCCCACACAAGCAACAACAGTTGCCAGAATTAAAAAGATAAGGCCAAATGAGGGCATCTCCCCAATAAGAGACTCACTAACCTGAATTTAGAGGATGGCGGTATATGGAAATTTGTCCTTGCAAACATTCATTACACATTCAACATTCAAATAAAGTGCAAGAAAAGGTTAATTTTGATCTTCTAGCTACTCCAAAAAACTATTCCCTTAAAGTCTAATGATTAGTTTGTTTCCATTATTAGAAGAAATAAAATTTCAGCACAATAGTTAAAACAGTACAAGCTTTGTGTTACTTTTTAAATCTTTATCTTCTTAGAAAGACTTCTTTGTAAGCTTAGACTTCTTAGCAAAGCTTAGCTGTATCACAACAGGGTTCCTTTTGTATTTCTCTGGAAGTACAGGTAATAATGGAGCTCTGAAACCTCACTTCCCTTTCTGGCTGTGTGGAGGTGGTATGGCCAGCTTAGTTCTTGGTGGTAAGGTAGGAGGGGATGAACAAAGCAGAGGAAAAATAAGATGAAGAAAGCAGGACCAGAACCATGCTTTCAAACAAACCTAGGCTGCAAGCCAAGTAGCAATGGAGTTCGGGTGCTTCTGCAGAGGTACTGCAGGGAGGTGATTATACTATGTCATCCTCCTTTTTAAGAAACAAACACCTGGCAATGTGGTTTCCCAACAGGTAAGAAGGAGATCAAAGGTCACAAGTAGCCTGCTGCCTGTGCTATATTGTTGGTACATTCAGTGTGTGCCTTAGTTATCCTTGGGAGCTGTAACAAGCCCCATCTATTTCTATTTATGGCTTTTCCATGAATCTCACACCTAAGTGCAAAAACAGCCTGATTCTCATAGTCAAATTCCACCTACAGAGCTGTTTCCCAAAAGCAAAATGTCATGTCTCAAGACCTGATGGACTAAAAGTGACTTTAACTGCAATGGAATCATTGTACTGTGTCTCATATCTTGGTCCTAGTCTATCACATTCTCAATGAGCTCTGGTGAAGCAGAGCACATGAGACCCCCTTCCACCAGCCCACCAGCCAGCGGCACCTTGCCTTTGTCACTGGGCAATGTCTCTCCTTGCTCTGGCAGCTCAACAGTTGCAGAGAATCATGATGGTTTCTTTATCTATCCTAAGGCAAGTGTGGCTTCTAGTCTTTTCATCATCCAGTCTCTTGTCCATGCTGAAACATCATGTTCAACAACAGTCAAATTCACAGCTTTGACTTCCAAACTAGAGCCTTGAAATCTGGCTTTTCGTTGTTTAATATATATATAAATATATGACAGCAGGATACATTACAATTCTTATTCCACATATAGAGCATAATTTTTCATATCTTTGGATGTATACAAAGTATATTCACACCAACTCTTGTCTTTTATACATGTACTTTGGATAAGAATGTTCCAGCATCATTTTTAACCCCATACCCCCTCCCTTTCCCTCCCACTCCTCTGCATTATCTAGAGTTATTCCCCTCATGCTCCCCTCCCTACCCTACCATGAATCAGCCTCCTTATATCAGCAAAAAACATTTGGCATTTGGTTTTTTGGGATTGGCTAACTTCATTTAGCATTATCTTCTCTGGTTCCATCCATTTACCTGCAAATGCCATGGTTTTGTTCTCTTTTATTGCTGAGTAATATTCCATTGTGTATATATGCCACATTTTTTTATCCATTCATCATTTAAGGGCATCTAGGTTGCTTCCACAATTTAACTATTGTGAATTGTGCTGTTACAAACATTGATGTGGCTGTGTCCCTGTAGTAGGCTGTTTTGAAGTCCTTTGGGTATAGACTGAGGAGAGGGATAGCTGGTTCAAATGGTGGTTCCATTCCCAATTTTCCAAGAAATCTTCATACTGTGTACTTTTTCCCCCACATCCTCTTATTGTTGTTTGAATGAATAATAGCTGCCATTCTGACTAGAGTGAGATGAAATCTTAGAGTAGTTTTGAATTGCTAGCATTTCTCTAATTGAACATTTTTCATATATTTGTTGATTTATTTTATATCATCTTCAGAGAAGTGTCTGTGGCTCTTCATTTTAAGAACCTGGCATTTTTGCAATAAGATATTTAGGGGATAGGGGATCAAGGGGTTGGATTTCAAGACTTTAGTTTGAAGGCCAAGATAAAGGCTTAGAGTTCCCTTGAAGGCATTAAAACAATAAACCAGATATGCAGATGTAACACACTAGACAACTTTCTACTGCACAAGAGCAGATTCTGGACTGGAGAGTGGAGGGGGAGGATTTCCATACTGACCAGGACACCTGAACTACCATTTACATGGGTATTTGTATAAATTTTTAAAAAGCACTCCCTCCTCAAGACATAACAGCTTCTATTTCCAGTCAATCATCAAAATAAATGTATAAATCAATGATGTCTTTGATGTGAATCAGAATCACTTGGATGTGATATTGTTGTGCAGTACATAAACATTGGGACTAGCAGACACATTCTTCCCTGCCTGTGCCCTGTGGGTAAAAGCCAGAGGGAAATGAGTTAAAATTCTTCAATAGGTTGGAGATCAAAGACAAGAAGGGACTGTGCTCTACTTGCCATCCCAGATCTCTGATGAATATTGCCTCAGCATATTCCCCATCAGCGTGGAACTGTAGTAGAATAGAAGCTGGCAGCTAATATGTCAGAGGTCCCAACTTGAGATCTCCAAAAAATCCAGGGAAGCACTGAATGTAGCAGAGAATTGAAAGTCAGCAAAGCTACTGTGGTTCCAGGCAAGCTGACTCCTATCTGAGGCATCAGATGGACCATAGGAACCAGGAGGATGTTGCTCACTTTCAGAATAGTATGTCCCAACAAGAACCATGGTTGGGGCCAAAAATGGATAGAGAGATGCTGAGCTTCTAGAGAAGCTCATTTTGTGTGCCCTGTTTTTAAAAGAGAACAGATGATGAACCATTTGGATGCAGATGCCCATCGAGGAGCAAGGTAGCCCATGTGCCCTTGTAGTGGCCAGGGTGATGAACAAGTCCCTCAGGGACTTAGATTACATCAAGTAGAAAAGGAAATGAAGAAGGAGGACTGCATTTGACAATGGTTGAGTTACTTTGCATTGGCAGGAATAACTTTCCCCATATTTATTTTGTTCTAGATTAAAGACCATTATATGTTTTGGCCACTTGAATCTTATAAGTATGCTAATATCATGTCTTGTCACAAATAAAACATTCATTTTATATTTCTCTCACATCTTCTCTCACATCTCACCCCTCTTTGTGCTGCAGACCAGAAATTCAGACTTCATAGTCAACCCCAAGAGGAACATGAACTTGGTAAAACTGCAGCCTTTTGCTTTTAACTGTGAACTTTCCCACTCCTTTCAACTTGTCTATTCTCTTAGAATCACTTGAGGTAAAATTTTTTTAGAAACAACATGGTTGTTTAGGAAACTGGAATTAGAGAGATTGGAAACCAAGTTGTGCTTCTGCCCTTTAGCAGAGACACGTGGTCTACATGACAGCGAGGGAGCGGCAGGCAAGTGATGGAGGACACCTTTATCTCACAACAGTTCATGTGCTTTTGTGCCTTGAAAGCCTGGGGACCTAATGATGGAAAGACAAAATTCTCCACTGAATGTCCTTCTCCAAGTGAGAGTGATTCACATTAAGTATACAGTCTTCTGTTCGTACTTGAGGAATAAAGGATAAATGTTTTGTTTTACAGGTCTATACTCAACAAATTCAAACTTTATATTCTTTATGAAAATGAATAGCTTTAACTCCTTGCTCTATCCAAGCTGTTACTTGAGTACAATTCACATCACCTTTGTTCTTTTATATAATCTAGCACTGACATAATGCTCTGTGGGATTTTCATGATAATAATGATTGCTAATATCTATTGTTATATTATTCCAAGTCACATTTACAATGTCAGGAACTAGTCTTATGACAGAATAAGTGATTTTGACTTGACTTGGCCTATAGAAATAATGTGGGAATAATATAGGAATTCTGTCATCTCCAGTCTTTTTGTAGATCTAACAAGCCTTCTGATTTTATAAATGGTTTGGCAAATGAATCTTACTATTCTGGTCATATTATTCTGGTTCCTGATGGACTATGTGTCTAGGAAAATTGGTCTACATAACATATACGTGATGAGAACCAAAGCTTTGATTTGATCTCTCTGAAACATCTAGTAATACATCTGACATACTGGGAGGGGTTCCCCCACCAAAATCAAGATCTTAACTCTACTTTCAAAATGGACATATATTTTTTAAAAATTTATTGGTGCATTATAGTTATACATAACATTAGGATTCATTTTGACATACACTCATGGAATATGATTTGCTCCACTTCAGTCCTCGCTTCCCCTTTCTCTCCACTCCTCCCTCCCCTACTCCTGTTCCTTCACTCTACTGGTCTTATTTTATTCATTATTAACTTGTTTAAATTGATGCTTTATAGATATATATAAAGGTGAAATTCACTGTGGTATATTCATTTATGTACATAATTTTCTTGCCATTTCTGATATACATTTATTCCTGAAAAATCATGTAATAAACCAACTCAAATTTCAACTGCATTTGGGGAGTTTATTTCTTAAAGTTACTCTATATTTAAACTTTATAAAAGAAAAAACCTATTACTTGCAAATCTATGTATTTGCACCTGTGTCAGTCTCCTCAGAAAAGATAATGATGTTCCCAATATTGGACTCCCAATGAGTCCCCAGCCATAGCAGTAATGTAAATGGGTGGCTTTTTGCCCTTCCAAAGGGCAAAAAGAAGAAAGAAGAACTTTGGCCCAGACTGTCAGGGATGTTCTACAGTTTCTTCTATGAGGTTTTCTTGGGATATCTTTTGGAATATAGCCACTATCACTCTCAAGTTCCTGGGTGAGCCATGGAAATGAAAAAGAACAAAGAGATAGTTGGAATGGATTTGCCCCTGATTCATTTTCTCTCTTGCCTCTTCTGCCAACTGACTGACTGGTGGTCTTCACCTGTAAGCTCAGGAATTACCTGCAAGTGTGTTCATAGCAGCAATAGCAGTAACCTTCTCACCCACTGGGTTATGAAGGGAAGTCTCATTCAGGACCCAGTCATAGCCATTGCCCTCTTGACTACCATCTTGTCTCTACCCCATCCCCATATTTCCATTATGTCTAGTGCACTGGGGTCTGGGTATTTCTCAAGTTGAAGTATAACCTTCCTCCCAGCCAGTAAACTTCGTGCTAGCAGAAAAAGACCAAGGAAAGGACCCAGGAGCTTCTCTGAATAGACCTTTCCTTGCTATTGGTGATGGAAGCTGAGACTTGGAAATGAGCTTAAGAAAAAGAATATTCTTTTTAGCCTGCCTTGGCACAAGCTTCGTAGCTGCTTCTTGTGACAGTCAAAGGAATTCTCCCCTCTGAGGCTTTACTTCAGGATTTCAGCCATTGTTAAAAAGAGATTCTAACTCTGTGCCTATATTTCCTTCAAGTCTCTTGAAGAGATGGCAAGTTGCTTCAAGAAAAATGTGATATGTATCAGGAACTTCTGATAAAATACTGCTACTTTCACATATGATTCTAGATTCCTAGCACACTGGGATAATTTATTATTATTTCTTATAAATATAATTCAACTTTTGGGGTAAAAGTTATATTCTCTGGCTTCTAAAAGCTCTATTTAAATGCTACTAATTAGAATAGAATATTGTACAGTTGAAAACACCCATATCTTAGGCTAAAATTATTTTTTAAATACACTGCCTTTATCTAACTAGATTAATATTCCTAGTATTTGTGTGTAAGTTGTTTGTTGTTATTGTTGTTTGTTTGTTTGTTTTGAGTGAAAAGTAAAAGGCTGAGCTCTGAGGGCTGAGGCTGATGAGTATTTGCCTATATTTTCCACAGGTTGATTCTGATGAGGACAAACATTCATCATCCACAGCCAAGGTGATGTTTTACTTTTTAGTAAGGAACTAACAACATCTCCGATGGTTCCATTGATCTTCCACTCACACCATCCTCAGACTATTCTTTACTTCTTAATAACAGTTCTTTTCTCCTTTCTCAGGAAGAATTGATTTTTCAGTTTAGACCTTATGATTCACAGAAGAAAGAATATGAAGATTTTTGCCTTCAGAAGATGAAAGATCATGAAAAGAATGTGGAATTAAAATGGATCCTTATTTTTAATATGATATCCTTTCTGAAAAATCAATATGGATTTTTTTTAATCACATCCCTTAAAGTTACTGCAAATACATCTGGCAATTCTAAATCAGGGCAAATACATTTAAGTTAACTTTATTTCAATTGAAAAAGAATAACAATGACGGTCTTTCCAAGAAAGAGAAAGAAACATGAAGGTCTTAGAGGACTTTTGCAGTGAAATATATTTGTGATAGCTTTCCAGTTCATCCTAATAGAAGAGAAGTTGCAGTAGCCCTAGTAGCAATAGTGGTGGCAGCTAACATCGGGGTGCTTGCTTACCACTTGCCAGGCTATGTGCTGAGGTCTTCAGGTACTCATTTCCTTTAATCCTCAGGAAAACACTAAGAGAAAATACAGATGTTCTTCCACTTACGATGGGGTTACAACCCAAAAGGTATTGAATATACCCAACCTACACAACATCATAGTTTAGCATAGTTCACTGGGGAGGAACAGTTGTTCACCCTCGTGGCTAACTGGGAGCAGCAGCTTACTGTCACTGCCCAGTATCAGGAGGGAGCACAGTGCCACCTATCTCTAGGCCACAGAAAGATCAAAATTCAAAGACTGCTTTTACACCATTCATTTTAGTCAACTTTGTGTCACTGTGACTCAAATATATGACAATAACAACTTAGAGGAGGTGGACAATTTCAGAGGTTCAGTTCATGGTCAGCTGATTTCATTGCTCTGGGTCTGAAGTGTGGCAGGACATCATGGTGGAAGAGTGTGGTGGAGGAAAGGGGTTCAGACTCTGGCAGTTGCAAAGTAGAGAGAGAAGAAGCAAAGAGTGAGAACTAAATATAATCCCCAAAGCACAACCCCAGTGCACTCCTTTCTCCAGCCATGCCCCACCTGCCTATAGTTACCACTAGTAGTCCATCAAATCATTAATCCACCAAATGGATTAATCTACTGATGGGCATACTGCCTCCATGATCTAACATTACCTAAAAGTGCCATCTCTGAACTTTGCCATATTGGAAATCATGCTTTTAAAACATAAGTTTTTCAAAGGACATTCAAGGTACAAATCATAACATAATTGTAAAATTGAAAAATCTCAATTTAAACAATGGAAAATTGGAGACCACCTATAGAGTCATCCTTCAGTATACTCACTTGATTGGTTTCAGGACCTCCTTAAATAATAAAATCTGTAGGTGTTCAAGTCTTACATAAATTGTCTAATATTTGTGTGTTAGCTCTCTGTCACTATAATAAATACCTGAAATAAATCAGTTATAAAGAGAAAAGGTTTATTTTGGCTCACAGATTCAGAGGTTTCAGTCTATGGTCTCAAAGGCACACTCCCAATGACATAATTTCCTTATGGGCTGGGGACCAAACCTTCAACACATGGGCCTTCAGGGAATTTCAAGATTCAAAATATAGCAATTTGTATATAGCCTTTGCACATCTTCCAAAACACTTTAAATCATCCTATCTTACTTACAATACCCAATACGATGTAAAAGCTAAATAAGTAGTTGTATGGCATATTGTTTGGGAAATGACAGAAAAAAATATCTGTACCTGTTCAGAACATACACAATTTTTTCCTAATATTTTAAATCCAGAGTTGTTTTTAAATCCATGGATGCAAAACCTGCAGACACAGAAGGCCAACTGTACTATGAGTGTTATTATTATTACCATTTTGAGATAAGAAAACTGTCTTCAAAAATTTAAATAATTTGCCTGAGACCCATATAATTAAAAAGTGGTAAAGTGGGTCCCAATATAAACACCTGGCCTTGTAATTTTAGGACTGAAACAGCCTTTATATCATCTCTAATCCAAACTCTTAGAGTGCAAATGATTCAATCCAGGGATGTATAGCTAGAATTAGTGGAAGAGCGGGGCAAGAAGTCAAGTCTCTTGACCTCTAGATTAGTATACTTGATACTATCCTTATCCTTGGTGGAATAAATCTCATATTCTAATTCCTAGAGTGAAAAAAATGCCACCATGAGGCACATCATCAAGCACACATAAATATATCCATTAAGAAGTCACATTGGAGGGACCAAGCCACCAGGTGAGCCCCTGGTTCTTCCCTCTACCTGCTATCTTAGGTGTCATCTGGGTGCTGTGGAACAAGAACCATCCCATGCAGGGAGCCCTGGCAGAATTCTAGAGACTCAAGTTTATATGGTTAATGTCTACTAAGAACAGGAATTTGCATGGCCCAAAGAATTGCCATCCATAACAACTTTCCAGTACTTAGCAATCATAAATAAAAATATATAAACATACTAGAAAATCTTTGGGTAGACATATGCCTATTTTCCTTAGGTAAAGTGTAAAATTTCTGCATCATCAGGTAGAATTCTGTTGAATTTTATAAGAAAGTGCTAGAAGTATTCCAAAGTGATTATACCTTTGCACCCCCATCTACAACAAATGTAGTTCTGATTTCTCCATATAGTCACCAACACTTGGTGCTGCCAGCTTTTATAATTCTGGTGACTAAAACTCACTCATATAATTTCCCATCCATTTTCCTCTGATAATTTTGAGGAGCAAAACAATGATTTTTATCTATCTTTAATACTAACGATATCATTCACTGGGCACTTACATGTCAGATACTGTGTTAAACACACAACCCCATTGTATGGGAACTCCTGTATTATTATCATTCTACAGGTGACACTATTGAGACACAGACAGTAACTTCATCAAGACCACATGTCAAGTCAGTGGTACCACCCATGCTTGCCTAACTGCTCCAAAGTCCCTGGTCTTAATCTCTTTTCTGTGCCACATCCTGAGGCTGCTGCTAGAACAGAAAAAGGTTTAACATTTGGAGCTAATGCCTCTCTGTTCTTCTGCATAACTATGTGTGGAATAACTGGAGCAAATTCAAAGCTTAATAAGAATAGAGCTGAAGATAAACCACCTGAATGCCTAACTGTGAACTTCAGCTTTCTTTCAGGCTTTAACCATAACGGAGTAGTTGGACTTCCTATGCCTCTTTTTGTCTTAAGAGAGTTTCACTTTTATTAGCTTGTGTTTTCTAGGAAAACTGAGTTAAGTGAGCTCCATGGATTCTACTTTATTCATAAATAAGATGGCAGCAAAAATAATATTGGTGTCTATGGTCAAAAATTTAGATCACAGATCCATGTGCCCAAAGTTGGCTTATCCTATTAAACCATACTCTTTCCACTTGTGCTTAGTTCTCTTCATTTTTATTAACTTGTTCAATCAAAATGAACTGATTTTTTTTAATGGGAGTTGCAGAAAAGTGACTCCATGCAAACCATTTCTCTTCTTTTAGTTCCTTTATCATTTTTTCAACTTACATGAGAACTCAGAGGTCCAAAAGAAAAAAAAATAATGAAAGTGTAACACTTTTTTAAAAGTTTCATTATTCTAAAGCACTTGCTTCAGCCCCCCCCCCCAAAAAAATCAGTCCTTTCATAATAGGTTTTCTCAGGTTACTCAGCTTTAGTTCTTAATTTGGACTCTTTGATTTTATGCCTATGACATAGTGCTGATGTGAGGAACTACTGGCAATAGTTATATTCAAAAGGATGATCCTCCAATTATTTCAAGATATTTCCTGAGCAATTAATCAAGAGAAATAATTTCTGACATTCTATTGAATTTAATGTATTGTCATACATACTAAATCATCAACAAATATCTACACTATGAAGTGTCAATGGAAATACTTCTGAGCACAGTGAACTTTAAGTCTTGCCCTCACTGTTCTTTCTTTCGGAAACTCAGCCTTTCTCTATTAAATACAGAATTTCTACTGACTTAAAAAAAATGGAATCAAATAATAGTTGAAGTACTTTCAGAAGATTAGTAGTAGACTACTGTGTTTGATTTATTATGCACAATGATACAAATAATATATCATGGAGTAGTGAGAGGTAAGTAAAACAATAACTGTGTTTCCTTTTAAGCATTGTTTTAACCTAAGAAATGTGTGTTTGCATATATCATTTTCAGATTGCTCCTAGTGCTACAAACAAAAACTTACATGGGGGATTAATGATATTATTTGCATGAAATCTGATTTTTATACAGCACTTCACAATATTTGGATAAAAGTGTCAGAGAAAATTATTAAAGGAATAAATGAAATTGCCAATTGCATCTCCTTTTTTAGTTGAAAACAATTAGGATAGTAAAGAAAAACGTGGAATCAAATTTAAGGTTTGCAATTTTGAGAATTTTTTCAATTCAGCTCTGGCAATTGAAGTTTTAATTTTGTGGGGTTTTTTTTCTTTTCTCACAAACAAGCAATGAAGCTGCTTAAAAGGGAATTATGCCAATGAGCCAAGCACCATACTGTTTAAAAATGAAACTAAAATCTGGTTTATAACAAGTTGGAGTAGAAGAACTTTGAAAAAATTACCTATATTAATTAATTATGATGTGTCTCTTAGTTTCCCACTGCTGTTATAACTACCACAAACTTAGTGACTCAAAATAAGACAAATTCATCATCTAGAGGAAAATCACGCCTTTGCTTTTCCCAGCTTCTGGAGCTGCCAGCATTCCTTGAAATATTCACTTGAGCCTCTGCTTCCATCACCACATTACCTACTCTTTCACTTTTATGGATCCTTACAATTACATTGGGTCCACTGGGAATTCAAGATACTCCCCATTGAGTATCCTTAACTTAATCAAATCCCTTTTACACAGTTCATTTTTCTATGTAAAGTAACATATTTACAGGTTCCAGAGATTAGACGTGAATATCTTTACGGACAGGGAGCAATTATTCTGCCAACCATGCCTGAGGAGCATCTGCTGGCTAGCTGCTGGGATGTAAACCAGGGGAGATGTCCCACTGGGCAATCTGCACTCCAAGGCCATGTTAGGGCAAGGGATGCCTCAGTGTCTTACAGCAGAGAGACAGACATTCAGCCTGAGGGGAGAGACAGGCCTCAGAGTAGAGAGACCAAATGTGACTATCACCCAGGCACTAGGGAAGAAGGGAGTCAACAGCCAGATCCAAGCTCTTCATGTGGGGGCCTGAGGGCTACTGCTGATCTATGATTGAAAAAGTACAGAAATGAAAAGTAAGCTTTTAGAAAATTTTATAGCAGTTTGACAGATTAATTTTATGTCTATTGAATATTATCATTTAAATGTGGGTCTCTGTTTTGGAAACTTTTATTTCACTTCATCTTCCCAGTAATTATTTTTTACTGTGTCTTTCAAAAGTGTTAATCTGTGGCATATTGAAAATTAAAACAAAACAAAGCAAAAACAAAAAACCTGTGGGGTTCATCACCTGGCTGATTTTTTTTTTTAAAGAGAGAGTGAGAGAGGAGAGAGAGAGAGAGAATTTTTTTTTTTTAATATTTATTTCTTAGTTCTCGGCGGACACAACATCTTTGTTGGTATGTGGTGCTGAGGATCAAACCCGGGCCGCACGCATGCCAGGTGAGCGCGCTACCACCTGAGCCACATTCCCAGCCCCACCTGGCTGATTTTTTGAGGAAGCCCTATGTTACTCACAAAAGGGGTAAAAGATCCCCTGAGAGTATCCAAGAAGACAGAATAAGCTCTAAACACACCTGCTAGGCTCACGGAGGCCCACCAACTCATTACATACACCCTTAGTCCATTAAGGAACGCACTCCCTCAGCTTTGGAAAGGAGAGGATACTGCAGTTCCTTCTCCCCCAGGGCAGCCTTCCCCAAGGAGGGGTGAGCAGCTCACTTTTAAGTCAGGTTTGGAGTTTTCATTATTATAAGATTATAAAATACTAGACATTTAAATTATTGAATCGGGAATGTGCTATGTGGTTTAAAATGAACATAGGGCTTTTGCTTTGCATAGCACAATAAGTGAGGTCTTCCTAAGTTTTCATACAAGAATAAGTCCCACAGAACCATTTTAAAGGAACATTTGAAGATCAGAATGGAAATTATTTTATGGCTTCATTCCTCAAGTTGTGATTGTTCTTACTGATACTTACATAACTCTTAGAGACAGGTCATACTTTCTTAAGCAGCCACATGCAATGCTTTAAGGCAGGTATTATGTCAGTATCAGGCTAGGTACTTCTATACTGTGAGGGGGTTGCCCTGTCCTCTTCATTGTAGGATATTGGACAGCATTCCTCACCTCTAATACCTAGTGAGGAATGCTGTAACCCCATTGTGTAACCACCAAAACTGTCTCCAGACATTGCCAAATGTATACTGGTGGTAAAATACAGGGGAAGTAGTTTCTTCTTCCAGCCCTCCCTCCCCCACAATCAATATTCAAAGTATCTGAAACTCCATCACTCAACACAATCATTGCCCACTAAAGGCACACTCTTTCAATTCTCATATGAGAAAGGACACTGAACTATTATCAGTCACTGATACACAAGTGTGAAGGTCATCAGATTTCTTTCTTTTACAGATTTGCCAATTACTGATTCACTGATTATATAAAGCCCAGGTGAGAGTGAGGCATGAAAATCTGGAGGAAGACTGCTAGGCCCTTCCATTTCCAAAACATCTCTTGAGCCCATCTTCTCCCCAGTTCCCAATACCAGGTCTATCAGTAACTCCACCTCTCATCTACATTAATGGCAATATAATTTATTATGTTCTCCTGCATGGTTTTCATGGCCCTCAAACTCCCTCAGTATTCTTGGAATGATCTTTCTTTAAAAAGTCTTTAAACACCAGGCATTACCCAGAGTAAAACAGCCAAACTGTTCTACAGGACATAATTTCCTAGCCTCCCCCCGTACTGAATTATTTCTTCCCCAAGCCTCTGCCCTGCTGCTTCTTTCTCCTGTGCCCCTTCAGTTTATTAGAAAACTCCCACTCAACCCAGTCTTGAAAACCCTTCTGAATCACTCAGCAATATTAAGTGCTACTATTTCCATGTTGCCAGATAACAGTGAGCACAGTTTTATTGAAGCACTTACCTCTTTGATTTTTTGAATTATTTTCTTACTAGAGACCATGAGTTCACTGAAGGTAAAGACTGCATTCTGATTGCTTTCTTGGAGAAGTTCGGGACTCATCTGAATTCCTTTTTGTCTTATCCAGCCACATTCTCCAGCTTGCTTTCACCTGGAGACCAGGTAGGCCTTCATTCAGTGCTAATAATGTCATGTTCTTTCCTACCTCCAAACTTCTGTGGGATCTTCTCTCTCATATACTATGTTCTTCCTCTTTTCTTCCTTGTACTCTGTCCCTGGGAATCCTGCTGTACCTGTTAGTTAAATGTTACTGCTTCCAGGAAATTTCTCTGAATTTGCAGACCAAGAGAGGTTCGTCTGTTTTACTTTTCCATGCTATCCTTTTAATATCATTTTGTATTTATTATAATTTAGTGTGACTTCTTTGCCACTGTACACAGGGGTAAAAGATGCATTATTATTTTAATGTTCTAAACAAAATCTCACCAGCAGGGAAAAAAATCAAAATCAGTCATGTTATGGCAAGCTGTTAGAACACAGAACAATTTTGGAAGATTCTGTCATGTTAAGATTTGGAATAAGGGTCTCTGGTCTTCAATTCACTGTGGTCCACAATTCCTGCTGAGCTTCTCATCATCCAGTTTGTGGTTCATTCCAAAACAGATGGCTCTGCTGCTTCACACCAAGCTTTAGGGATCCTTCAGGCTGGGTGTCATGAAAACCAGAATTCTTTCCCAAGTGGCTCTCTGTAGCCACTTTCCTCTGAGGTTCTAATACTTCCCAGTGCCCCAGGATTGCAACTTCTACTTTAGCCTCCAAGCACCAGTTTTACCCATAACATTTGCAGAGGCCACCACAAGAGAAAAATGGAGGCTTATATAGTATATATCCAAATATTTTCAAAGTTACAAACCAAGTCAATGAGCTGTTAAATAAAAAGTGTTCTCTCATTCTATGGTCATAAATACATCTTTTATTTTATTAGAAGTTCAAATTCAAATTAATAATTCTTAATTTGAGTCCCAGGAACCAGAATGTAGTCTAAGAGGGCTCGGGTTCCAGGTGGACACGTTGCCTTGTCTCTTCATGCTGGCAGAATATAAGTGACCAAATGAAGGCCAGAGGGCCCTGTGAAACACGGGTCCAATACAGGAACCTCTCTTACCTTGGTCTGAAGGCAACTTCTCAGTACACAACAATAAGAATACCCCAAAATAAACTCTTGCTACATGCTAAACTAATGAGAGTTTAAATTATCAATGCTAATTTAATGGATATGATGTGTGGAAATCAAGCTAAACAGCCATCAGGATGTTGTTAAACTAACATACCAACTCACTGTTTCCCAAGTTTGAATGGGGCATACGCACAAGCATGTGTGTGTGTGTGTGTGTGTGTGTGTGCGCGCGCGCGCGTGCTTGTGTGTGTGTACACATGCCTGTACATATGTGCATAATATACCTTTTGGCACTAGAATTCTAAAAGTGCTATCTATAAAGTAAAATGCAACCACTTTTATCAATCAGAGTTCTTGGGTGTAAGTGAACTATTTATGGCCAATATAAGAAACAGAGGAATTAAGTAGAAGAATAATAAGAGAATCCACAAGTCAGGCTTGGAAAGTGAGCAACATGGAGGGTATCAACCATAGCAGAAAGGACCCTGTCCTTATAATGCTATTACTGAGATAAATTAACTCCCAACAATATCTACTTCCTCATGTCCTAGGGAAATGCTCAAAAATAGATGAAAAAACAACAAAAAAAAAAGACAATGCAAAATAATTTGAGTCCGTTCTACCAAAAACAAATGAGACATGTAGAAACAATCTTGATCTTGAAAGGAACTAAAACAAAATGTTAACAGTCTCTACTCTGGGTGATGAAGTCACAGGTAATTTTTATTTTATTTATGTGCATGAATTCCATCTGTAACTATAAAAAACAAATATTTAAAAATTACTTTTGCCAAGTCTAAAAGGATTTTTTTTTCTTTGAGAGTTTAAATTAAATGGACTTTCTCACAAAATTTGCAAAATTTTGTGACAAAGTCCATGTTCACAATATTCAAATCCTTCCTGATTTCCTAAATTTTTCTAATTATGAATTTTTCTAATTATGGGATGATCTAAGTTTCATATTACTTGAGGATTACTGATGCCATAAACATATTTAAATCTCTTTCTTGACCTGTACATGGGTAAACAGGACATTAAGGAAATCACTATTCAAGCAAATTAATATTAGTAATGTCTCAATTCCCTGTTGTCAGTAATTAGTATAATCACCACTAGCTGGTGCTATTGGTAGACTGTACAGTAGTGCGTTACTCTGGATTAGACGCCTTCAAATGAGTTCACCTTTTAGGAACAAAATTAGCTCTTTATTAAAATATCAACATAAATATTAATAAACTCACTTTTTATTAAAGAAAGCAAGATTAACAATAACAAAAGCCTCATAACACTATACTAAGTAACACCAGTCAAAAATGAAATAGAAACAGCAATTATAATACATTATTTTAAAATAGTAACAATAAGAGACTACATAACAAAACTTTTGAGATGTAGTCAAAGCTGTACCCAGAGGTAAATTTATAGTCTTATGTGTCCTATTATTAAATAAGAAATAAAAATAAATGAACTAAACCATCAATTACAAAGAAACATTCATAAAACAACAAAATACACCTATGAAAAATAAGTGAGGAATTAAAGATGAATAATTATATTGCTATATACAATAGGAAAAATAGAATTAATGAAATTTCTAAGTGTTGGTTTCTTAAAAAGACTGGAATTCTGATAAAAGAAAGAAAAATGCAACTAAAAGGATTAGGAATAAGAAAGAAGATATACTCTCAGATATAGAGAAAATTTTTTAATTTTAAGATAATTTTATGTACAAATCTGCTATCAACTTTTAAAATTCTATGAAAAATTCATGATTCTAAAATATAATTTTAAAATTGATAGTCAAGAAGTAGTAGTTAACCTACTTAGGAAAAAAGCATAGAAGAAGTTTTTAAAGTTTTCATAGAATTATCTTTCACTCACCCACTATGAAAAAGCTTGAGGCCTAAATTGTGTTATGGGTAAGTTCCTCCAAACCATCAAAGAACAGGCAATTCCTAACTATGTACTAATCTAGAACATAGAACACACTAGAAAAATCATTTTTTGAAGCTGACAAAGTAGAATACAAAATGTACAATTATAGTCCAATTGTTTCCATGAGTATAAATGCAATAATCTCAAATTAAACGTAAAGAGTTGAATTCAACATTATATACTGAAAAAGGGAAAAAATCCACCGTGATTAATCAGGATATAGCTCATGCAGAAATAAAACAATGTTTAGAAATCCAAGACAATTTATCATGATAATAGGCCATAAGAGTAAAACCAGATGATGATCTCTATTTGCCTGGTTTAATATAATTCAACTTCCAATAAAATAGTTAGTATTCTTAAGCTAGGAAACCACTTCCTTAACATGATAAAGACCTATATTTCAGTCCAACAGCTAATATCAAAAGCTGGTGAAATATTAATGGCATTCCTAAAAAGTAAGGAATAAGAACAAAGTTATCACCATCATTTATTTAGTGTATGAGGTATAAATATTGTAAAGGAAGAGAGAAAAGTATCATTAGTTACATTTATGTATCATTAAGTATCATTAATTACAAATGACTGGCTATTTAGAAGAGAATCAAGAAGAAAGATTAATGAAAGGGTTGAGGAAAGTAGCCAAATACAAAAAATCAATTGCTTGACTCCAAAAGGAGTACTCAGGTTAGTTATAAAGGCGGGGAGGTGATCCCACTTAAACAACAAAGACATGAAATATCTAATAGTATAACTAATAAGAAGAAATACACAGGGCATTAAAAAAAACTACTGAAGAACACAAAAGATATCTTTAGTAAACTTGACATGTGACAACTTCCGAAACAGGAAACACTATCACAAAGTTGGCAATTATCCCCCAAATAAACTATAATGTTAAAGCAATTTTTTAAAAAGTCAATAGAATTCTTTTTTTTTAATTTGACTAGACTATAACTAAAGCTTATCTGGAAGAATAAATGCACAAATACAGCCAAAAGTATTTTGAAGAATAAGAGCAATATTTACTCCCAATGAAAAGTTAAACATCACAGTAAAGCAAAGACAAAATGGCAACATTAGAATAATATAGTTCAGGAATAGAGATACCAAAAAATAAACAATAAATCCAGAAAACACTCTAAGTATATGTAAGAATTTAATATTTGACAAATGAGAAATATTCAAAACAGTAGAAAAGAGTTTTCAATAAATGATAATGTAACAACTAAATAAATATTTTGACCCTTAATTACAACTATATCAAAAATAAATTCCATTTGGAATAAAGATTTGAATCTAAAAAACTAAAAGGAAACATAGACATATATTTATATAACATTGGCACATATCACCAAAAGAAGAATTTTTAAAAAGATTTATCTAAATGGAAAAATGCAGTATTTCTGTATATCAAATACATCATGGATTAAATTTTATATATCTGAGAAGGAGCAAAATGTCTGCAGCATACAGAAGAAACAAATGGTTAGTGGTTTTATTATAAAAAGAGCTCTTACTAATCAATAAAAAATAAACCCTTCCAAAAAATTAGCTTATGCATTCATTCATTCCTTAAACAGGTATTTATTGTACATTTAATACATGCACAATATTGTGTTAGGGGATGAGAAAACAATATTGAAAGATGTAGACATCTGCACACAAGTCTCTTTCCTCAAACATTCTAGTAGGGAAAATAGACACCCTGCCCCCAAGAAAATGTAAATAAATAAATAAGGTTACAAATAAAGAACTAAAATAGCAAATGGGAAAAGAAAAAGGTGGGTACTATTTTCAATAGAGTGCTCCGGTCAGGCCTTTCTTAAAATATTGTATGAGTATTCATCTGAAGGATATGTTTTGGTGGGGGGAAAAGTGGCTGTGAAGAACAGCATGAGCAGAGAGATCAGCATTTACGAAGCCACTGAGAAGGAGAAAGGATCTTGGCATGTTGAAGGAACGAGTCTGGATGATCATGAGCAATAAGGAGAAGATTACAGATGGGATTGGAGACATAGGTATGGATCAGATTGTGTAGGGCTATGTTAACCATGATATGGGATTGATTTTATCCTTTAAGCAACAATTTACTTGATTCAATTTAAAATAAAGGTCAAAGCTATGACTTAATAAAAATCTAATGAAGTGGGTCAAGAGTAAATGATCCCATAAGATTGGCTATTATAGTAGTTAGGTGAGAAAAAAATATTGATCAGGACTAAGAGATGGCACTGAATTTGAAAAGAAGTAGATAAGTTTACCAATTAGATATGTGAGTCTAGAACAGAGATAAAAGGTGTAGGTGGGAAACATAAATTTGAAACTCATCTTGGCATTAAGACAGTACTTAAGTCTATGAAAGTTGGTAAGATTCCTGGGAAAGAATACAAGAAGAAGAGAGAAACCAGAAAGGAGTCAGCCCTAACTTTTCAAAATTAGAAGATGGGAGCAGAAAACTGGGGGGTGATTAGTGATACAGAAGGAAAACCAAGAGAGAATAAGGGCTTAGATATGGAAAAAAAAAAAAAAAGAACATTCACAGAAGCTCTTTTGTTTGGGTGACCCTAACAAGGGCATGGTCAGTAGTAGTACTGGGAAGGCAGCATCCTTGTGGACTGAAGAGCAAATAGAAGGGCTGGGGGTTGTGACTCAGTGGTACAGCACTTGCCTAGCACATGCAAAGCCCTGGGTTGGATCCTCAGCACCACAAAAATAAATAATTAAATAAATAAAATAAAGGTATTGTGTCCAACTACAACTAAAAAAAAATTTAAAAAGCAAATAGAAGATTAGGAAATACAGACAATAGATAATGACAATCTCTCAAAGAAGTGTGGTTATAAAGAAGAGCTGAGAAATGGCTAGAGATGATAAAGATGTACATAAGGAAAGATTTATTTAAAATGAAGGACACTGGAGCATGTGTGCAAGCTGATGAGGATGATCCACTGAGGAGAGGGAACTGATGACGCAGAACAGAGAAAGGGAAAACCTAAAGAGCAAGTTCTTGAAAAGTCCAGAGGGAGTGGTATCCTGGTATCCTAAGCACAGGAGGAGGAGCTGTCTTTTGAAGCTTCCTCCAGAGTTATAAAAAGGAAGAACTGGTTCCCAAGAAAGCTGGGTTGGAGGGTCTTGTGGTGGGACGATGAAGAAATTTGTATGTAATAGCTCCCATTTTCTCAGAAAAAGATAAAACAGGGAGGAGGAGGAGATCAAAACATTTTGAGGAGATGAAAATATAAACAGTAGTTTCAGAAGTGGGAAACAGACTACGTTGGGAACAACACTACCAATTTGAGGTTTGAGAAAATGGATTGAAAATAAGACTAGTTCACTGAGTTTTGTGATTTTCTTTTAAAAAAAAAAAAGTGCTGAGTCATCCTAGTCAGGTCCAGGCAAAGCAGATGGTAAGGTTCATCTGGGGTTGGGTTTTGTCCGGAAAATAACTTGGAGGAAACTGAGGTTCAATAGTGCTGAGACCACTGCATTTCAAGGAGAGTGGTTATGATGATGGGCCACGGAATCTAGGCTAGACAGGACATGCACCTAAGGCAAGGGCTGATTAATAATGGAACGTGTGAGGTTAATGAACCAGCTATCAGTGAGCAAAGAATCCAGGATAGGAAATAGGTGATTAGAGTGGAATGTCTGACAATGTGTTAGTTCAGGTCATAGAAGCAGACACCACAACAGGGTTCAAGGTACAAAAGTTCTATTAAGGGGTTACCCTGTGAAGGATAAAGGGAAAGAAGCAGGAGGGTGAGGGGAAGAAGGGCTCATACCAAAAGGCAGTCTGAACCATCTATGAAAGGAGAAAGGGGGATTGGGCAGGAAGAGCCTCAGACTGCATGCAGCACAGTTCTAAGAAAGTTCCAGTCAGGTGTTGAGGTGTACCCAAGCCAAAACTGCTCATTAGAAGAGTCCTGCATCTCACATGAATGGGCCATGACCAACGTTCTAATTATGCTATCACAGGGAATAGCACAGGAGAAGCACCACCTCCATGGCAACCCCGGTGGATAACCCTGAACAGGCAGGGGGAGCCACCAATCAAGAAAGCTACCTGGGGCAAGAGACCTGAAAGGTGCATTTCCTTGGTCTCCACAGACAAAATTCTAAGGAAGATGTAGTTTCTAACGATGACAAAGTTAGAATCATGGGGGCAAGGGCTGTTTCTGAAGGGAAGAAATAGTCTTGGGAGATGAAGTTATAGGAAGGTGGCGGGGAGGACTGAAAGCTAGAGTTCAAATTGTGTCAAACACCCCACAGTCGCTGGGGATTTAGAACGTTATTAAAACAATCTTCTAGAGGACTGCAGCAGGAGCGGGGGATGGTTGGCTGATGACAGGGCTTGAGGTGGAGAAGACTGAGGTGGGGTGGGGGAGATGACCTTGCAGAACTAATAACGAAAGAAACTGACTATGAATAGGAAGTACATAAATTACCACCAGGAAGGAAAAGGAATGTGCGGTGACGAGATTCTCCAAGGAGCTGGATTCTGTCAGGCAAGCGGGAAGGAGTAAGGTGATGACTAGCACCGGGGCCGCCCCTCCCGGCCCGGCCCTAAGGCACGTTGTCCTGAGGGGCTGGGGCAAAGGACTCTGGGGTAGACCCGGCAGGGCGAGGGGTGACGCGAGGTCCGAGGCAGGCTGGGGATCGCGGGCTGGCTGGCGGCTGCGCTGGGCGGCGTCGGCGGGTCGGCGGCGCTCAGGGGACGGAGGGCCTGCCGAGGCCGCGCGCGTGCTGGCGCTCCCGGGCGGCGCCGCCGCGGAGCTTGGCTCTGCAGCTGGCGGCGGCCTGGCGCGTGGTGACGGCGCCCGCGGGCGGGCGCAGGGCTGCGGCGCTGCGGGGCGACGGCTTCGCCAGGCTTCGGCCGGCGGGCACGGGCAGCAGCGGACCCCAGGGAGGAAAGACAAAGACACGCCGGTTAGAAACGCGGAGGAAACCGCCAGCGCCTCGCAGCTCAGCGGGAGCCGAAACCCTGGCCGGCGGCGAGGTGCAACCGTTGCCCTCAGGTGTGCCCACGTGACGGAGCGGTGGAGGGCGGTACCCCGGGGTCTCCCACGACACTCCCACCGAGTGTGAGGACTCATCCGGACCCCTAGAGAGCTGTGCCCTCGGCCCAGGAAGTCCCGTGCGAGCGTCCCCTGGGGAGTCAACAGGGAGCGCGCACGAGTTCAAACGAGGCGCCCTGGGCTTCGCTGCAAGAGCAAAAGGAAGGCGAAACCGAGAGGACTGGGATCAAAAATGCAAAGTGTTCAGCCAACTAAAAGGCCTTAGTTTCTTCATAGAGTGGATACTAACCTGTTAAACTAATGCTGTGAAATAATGCCCAGTGATACAGGGAAACATACTAAACGTGACGGGAAAACGTTTCATCTCCCTCTGTTGTGTGTGGATGTGTGCACTTATGTGTTTATACATGCAACACACATGTATAAAACAATGGAGAAAAACAAACCAAAATGTTAAAACAGTCATCTCCAGGCCGCAGGTGATCTTCTAATTTATGTCTCCCAAATTTTATACAATAGGTTCATTTTATCTATATACTAAATAAGGAATTTTTCTCCATTCTTATATACCCATTGACTTTATCCCAATTAAAATTTTTGAAAATAGTATTTTTATGTTGTATACAGAAATGGTGGACAGTAAAAGATTTTCAAGAATGGATGGTCCACAGGGCATGGTAGCACACCCCAGTAATCCCAGCGACTCCGGAGGCTAAGACAGGGACAGGAAGATCAGTTCCAGACAGTCTTAGCAACTTAGGGAGGCCCTAAGCAATTTAGCCAGACCCTGTCTCAAGATAAAAATACAAAGGGCCGGGGAAGTGTCTTAGTGGTAAAGCACCCCTGGATTCAATCCTCAGTACCAAAAGAAAAAAGAAAAACCCACAATAGTCATGTACCTTCCTCAAAAGTTCCTAATAAATCAACATCACAGAGTAATTTATCCCTTAATAGTTAACACAATTAAACCAGTATCTTTTATGAAGCCATACTTTTACTCTGTTATTGTCTCTATTACTTTCTACTTTATTTTTCTGTAAAAAAAAAAAAAGTTTCTGGACTTTTGAAAGATGTAATTTGATTTGTAATTTCCACAGACTTGGGAAAACAGTTTACTAAAAAGAGAAAATTTTACCATATTTTGGAACGTGTTTTAGATAATACCAATGTTTTATAGTAATTCAATAATTTTCTCTTTACTCTGTTTGAAAGAATTCAATAGAAGCAATAGTAAAATGTTACAATGAACTTGGGCCTGAACTTAATATTCTCCTCTTTCAATCATAATGAATTTAAATTTTAAGTTATTAAAACCTAGGGAATCTGTTTCGCTAAACTTTATTCCAGGAAAACACCTAAAGGGAATAACAACAACATAGGGGGTTTAATAGAAAACACATAAGTTCCAAAGATACTTTAAGTCAAAGTTACCTCAAAATTGTCAGACTAATTTATTTAATGATGAGCAAATAAAAAATTAGATGTTTATGGGAATGCTACTTTGCTGCTTAAATAGATGATCAACTAATTAATCATGATGACCTGCAAGTTTCTTTCCCTCTAAATGTACTAGATAGAATTATCATGTCTGAGGAATACTTTAATAAAAATTATCAGAAATAAAATTTACAAAGAGAATAATCCTAAGAGACCAATAGTTTGTATTAATTATTCCCAGAAAAATGAAGGTTGTAAGAGTTTGTTATAAGCCTTCTCTCTCAAAAACCTTACTATTCACTAAATGACTTTAAAACAGGATTAAATATAGATAAAACCAAGAAGCATTTATTAGCAGTACTACAGTTCTGTTTTCATGATCATACAGTGATTCCAACTTAATTCAACATTTTTGGAATGCCTGTCTTGTTTTGACACTAAGCTCAAACACTAAGAACAAAAAAGATAACACAAGGTTCCTACCTTTGAGAAGCACTGCCTAGAATATTATTTTCAGATCATTAGGGTGACTCACACCTGGGAGCTAACCTGAATCCCCATATCACCCTGTGATTCTACCAAAGCTTTTCTTCCCATACAGATGAATTTTCTCATTTCCTGTCATTCCTTTGCTCAAATTCACCCAGAGCATCCCACTGACTCCACACTAGCTAAATCAATTGTTGTTAGTTAAGCTTTGAGGGGAACCAAGGACCAGCCTGAGACTCTGACTAAAATGTGGCCTTTATCTTTCAAAACCATGTACAGAAATGCTCTGGAAACTAATTTCTTGAACATAACCAATATATAAAAAGCAAAACTTACAAGGAATTATGCTGGGCATAATCCTCCCTTACACTGTTATTTTTTATGAAAGAAAAATTACCTCTTGGAAAAAGTACATAATTTTAAAAAATTCTAACTTCTCAGTACCAAATCTCAATGATATAGGTAAAATGAGATAAAACTGTGATATATATAACCTTTGACAGAGGGAACATTTAATTCATCTTTGATAATCAATTGTGACTTTTCTCCCCAAGGCAACAAGTGTTGAAATCCTTAATTCACAAAGGTAAATCTGTAATCTAGTTCTATGAACTAAAGCAGAATTCCATATAATCCTTTGCCAGATTAAAGTAGCCTTGTATAATGGAACACCAAATTCCTTCAAAAATTTCAACTTATCAACTCAGCCTTCAAGTTCAAATAAGACTTCTGGAAAGTCAGCAAATTTCTGACTAGTAGAGGAAAACATCATATTCTATTCCAATTTCCTGGCAATACCTCTTGGAAGAATGGTGACATCTGCTGATACAAAAAGTAATGAGGCCCAATGACATGCTCAGGCCGTTCCTCTTTAAGCAGCAAAGCCATGCTGTGTACCTGACATTCCAGGTGTACCATCTGCCCTGAGTGCTAATATCACCCCCCACCTGAATATTTTCAGTAAGAGCAAGAATGAGAGAGTACTTTGAAATTTTGACAGTCTTCAGCTTCCAAAAAGTATTTAAAAACAGATTTGATAACATCAGAAAGCACATAGAAACATGAAGCTTTATGTACTAAGAGGCATCTGGTAAGTTATGAAGAGCCCTAACTCAATTTTCTTTCAGAGAACACGTTTAAGAACTTTGGGATAAATTATTTGATCCTCCATTCCCCTGACATATGCTATTTCTCATTTGTATGCTTTCATTCTTGGCATTTCACCCATTAAAAAATGTTTTCTCCCTTTCTTATATATTCAAATGTTGTCCATCTCTCAAGACCAAGACCAAAGCTAGTCTCTTTAATTTTCCCTGATTACTGCAGTCTGAAATAATCTATCCCTCTTCTGAACGTTTATAATGGTTCTTCTTAGATTTTCTCAAAGTATGGTTTCTGAGACCACTAGCTTTAAAAATGCCCCATGATCTGTATTTTCACAAACAACAGAAAGAACTGATGTCAATTTGTCCACTGTTTTCCCAAATCTATTTTGCTGCTCTTAAAAGGATAGCTCATTCTCCTGATGGATGGAGAGAAGACTGTCTATTGTTGCCAAGATGACTAGACTGAATCATTTTCATGGAAAAAGTTTTGATTTGTCAATAATGTACTTATCAGATCTGCAGTTACTGTACTACCTCCACCCGTGGAATTTCAATCATTACCTTCCAATGCCATGGCAAACTTTCTAAGATGCTGCTACCATTCTCAAACTAACTTTCCACCCTGAGAATTTCAGCAGAGCCTGTAAAGAAGGTAAACAGTGAGACAGAAAAACTCACAACTAACATTATCTACTCAAATAAAGATACAAAATCAAATGTTTCTGGAGGCAAGCAGTAACTTCAAGATCATATCCTACAACAGACTCACACTGCAGATGGAAGAACTATGGGAAATGGAAAATACTGTAAAAGAGGACCAAAAATAAAATAAAATAGACCTCAAATCATGCAGAGCCAAAAAATATGGTCCCAATTAGCTCACAGATTCAACATTGAGGATAAATGAATTAAGAAAGTAAACAAAAATAAAAATTAAAAGCATAAAAATAATTCAAAATGCAAAAGATGAGATGGATGGATGTCTACAGATATGGTCTAAAAGACTGTCTTTGACATTACAAGTAACAACGTGAGGTAGACTCAGGTACCAGTTATACTTAATAAGAATTATAATCTATTAGCTGTATGTTAGGCATTGGGCTAAATGTTTTACATACAGTAGATCTATCTTATAAATAAAATCAATTGTTAAAAACTCTGAAAAAAATGTGTTAAAAACAATAAGTTACACCTCCATTAGAAATCAGGAAAGCAAAAGATGGTGAGTTATCTGCAGCCTGATCTAGCAGAAAGAATGCTCTGAAAATTTAATATATGGTCCAAGTGGCAATTGTATTTCTATGGGAAGCGGGATGTATCACATTGAGATCTGATTCAATGCTCATCATGCAATCTTCCAGATATATTTTTTCTGTAGATTTGCCTATTGGGAAAAAATGAACTGACCCACAAACGTGAGAAGCTATTGTTCCTGAAACTTCTCACTGAAAATTAAAGAACTGGCATGGTGGAATTTATTCATCAGTAACTATGAGGTAAGTGACATGGTCCTTTGGCACCCAGTCACCTCTAGATGAACCAATAATCAGGGACATCCTTAGAAAATAGTGGCCATGTCAAAGTTATCTATGAGGCTGGTCTGGCAGGCTAGCCTGCTCTATCCTATTATGCAATTTCTTTGAATTACCATTCCATATGATTTTACACATGCATTCACCATGCACATATAAAAATGAAAGTCATTTCTTTAGAAATGAAAATGATGGAAAAGACAAAATCTAGTGTTTTTTTTATGTTCCAGAGCACCACTTTGTGAATTTAGAGTTTAGTTTTGGAGAAGGCTGAAAGTATTCACTTTAAAAATAGCACCAATAAGTATTTGTTTTGCTCATTAAAAAAAAATTAGCAGGGCTGAGATAGAGCACTTGCCTCGCATCTGTGAGGCACTGAGTTTGATCCTCAGCACCACACATAAATAATTAAAGATATTGTGTCTATCTACAACTAAAAAAATTTTTTTAATTAGCTACCTAAGCAAAAGGAAAAATTAAAATAGAACTTAAGACATATAAACTTTCATCACAGAATAAATATAAATATCAAAACGTTTCAGATGTCCTCAAATATATGCAAAACATTCTTACTCAGGGATTGTTTCTGTATAGGATATTTTGTCAGTTTTTGTTTTTTTATGTTATCCCCATAAAGAAGAGATCTACGAATATAGCAGAGTTCGAACATGACTTATCACAATTCTTGACAAGACTTTAATTCACTATCTTACACCAAGAATTCCAAAGTCAGAATGCAATAAGAACATTAGGACCATGTGTCCTAAATGTTTGAGGATAACACTAATGCTATAAATTTTCAAGACATAATCATATTTGTTCTACTACTGAATTTTAACTATTGTGATGGTGGTGTGACAATATACTTTTAGTCTGATTAACTTTTTTTCCCAACCAGTGATTGAAATTGTAAAAAACACTACAGTATTTTCACACAGAATTATCCAGTAATATAAATACCATAAGTAACACAGAGAAGAACTATAATCTTTAGGAAGAATACAGGACTACAAACTAATTATCTAAAATAAAATTAAAGTGTTAAGTACTTAAGTTCTGTGAATCCTATAATGGACATTTGGCATGGGACACATTTATTTAGGATTCATCTTTTGTGATGGTCCCAAAGATCTAAAAATCAACTAGGTATAACAAGCTCATTAATCTCTGAAAAATAAAGCAATAATTGCAGTAATAAACTGACCAAAACAAGAATGATCAAAATTAAGAGTGTATTTTATAAAGATAATCATGAATTATATCAAGAGTATATCATTACAAACTTATTTTAGAAACAAATGAAAAATTATCTTTATCATTTTTCATATGAGGTTGTAGATTCAAAAATTTAGAAAATAAACATTTGTGATTGATATTTATAACAATGTTTCTCATTGGCCCTAAGATAAACTGTGTTATGCATACCATTTGTCCACATAAAGACTTTTATACAAATCTCAATGTAAATGATTTTCCTAAAAACTACATCTCTGCATTTCTTTTTTAAACTGAAAAGTAAACATCCCAATTAGCTATATTAGTAACTAGCAGAAATAGCTACTATATAAACCTCATTATTTGTTGACTTCAGTGTGATTTATGATAAAACAAATCAATGACCATTATCTGTCTAAAAGAAATGTGAAATAATACTTATGTTAAACACAAGGAACTCAACCGATATGCCGGTAATAAAGAATTATTTAACAGTCTGTTCATGTTAGCAAAAACCACTTATCCAAATAATATGTAGTACACTAAAATGGAAAGTTCATGGATCAAGAAATAAGAATGCCTGCATTCTACAATATTCAGATATATTATTAAGTGAAAAAGCAAGGTGTAGATAAATGTATACAATGTGCTACCACTTATGTGAAGGAGAATGTATATATTTATATGGGTTTACAGACATAAAGCAGTTCTTGAAAGTCCTAGAAACTAGTACACTGCTTGCCTCCAGTAGGAGAGGAATGGAAGAACTGAGAGATGAGATAGGAGCAAACTTACCTTTCACAGTACACCTCTTATTTATTTACTTTTTGTCTTTTTTTTTGTATGTACATATTATTACCTAGCTGGATTCTGACTTCGTCATTTAATTATTAGTGTGACCTTGTACAAGCACTTACCTCTATTTTTTCCATTTAAAATTAAGTTATACTACATCTCTAGATTTTCCATGTACACATCAACAGAATTATGGCTCAAAAGAAAGAATATACAAAATGCCAGGTGGCAAAATAAGTATAAGCCTTACTTCGCAGTGACATACATAACAAGATATTATAATTATTTGTACTTCTGCCTGCTCCATTCCTATCCAACTATAAAAATGGCATAGTAAGCAAAAGAGTTGGGAAAGAAAATTCATGTTTGTGAACTTGACAATGTTTTTCTTCTTCCTTATTATTCTGTATCAGAAGTAAAAATCTGGTTGATTCCTTGATTTTTACATACTCAACCTATTGCTTCAAACATTCTAATAAATGAATCAATATTAAAAATGAGTATAATAGGTAGGATTTATGTGGGAGATCCTGATGGGAAAGCTGATAAATTACCCCTATAAAATTAGTCCAGGAATACCCCCCAAAACATCTGTAAAATTCCTAAACAGAAGGTTCTAAGACAATCAGAGGTAGCCCAAAGTAGAACAATAGATGGCTTAGACCAGGAAAAGTAGCACAGAAAGAAGACACTGAGAAGAAACTGTAACACCTTACAGGACAGGGAAAATGGGGATAGGTCTAGTGGTCCATTCATTCATAACCCTAATATCATTCATACTGTGGGGTAAAACTGCTAGTGTTGGGTTTCCAAGGGCTTAGAGTCTAATCACATAGATAATGTAATTAAGAATAATTCAATAATAGCACAAAGGATGAAAATGAAAAATAATAAAGTAGATGATGTGCTTTAATTAAAGGAAGAGGTCTCCACAAATTAGAAATGTCAATAACAGATTTACAGAAGAAATAGAACTTTTAAGTCTGTGATAAAAAGTTATGGTGGTGGGGCTGGGAATGTGGCTCAAGCAGTACACGCTCGCCTGGCATGCACAGGGCGCTGGGTTGGATCCTCAGTACCACATAAAAATAAAATAAAGATGTTGTGTCCACCGAAAACTGAAAAATAAATGTTAAAAAGTTCTCTCTCTCTCTCTCTCTCTCCCTCCCTCTTTTCTCTCTTTTAAAAAAATTATGGTGACAGCAAGGACAAAGTGAAAAAAATCAGCATGAGAAAGCAGTTCTATTAGATGGCAGCAGCGATGGTAGTAGTCAGTAGTAATATGATTACCTTTAGTCATCATTTGGTTCTAAGTCAGTAACCTAGCAAAAATGTTAGAAATTATTTTTCAAACGTTGGGCTGCCAAATTTTCTTTATAGAACACTATACAGGAATGATTACATGCTAGTAATATATCAAAATTGACTAATTAGGCTGAAATCCGAGATTAGCAGGCATCTAAACCCAACTTTTTAATAGGGCAGGGCTCCAAGATATGAGAAAATTACACAGGATGTTTAGCAACCTCTTCCCGTATTTTCTTGCAGGTATTAATATTATTTCCTATCAAATCTTCATACTCAGGAGTCGGTTCCACCCAAAAAACACAAAACCAGGAAATCAAGAGGTGCCAGTTTTACTTTCCCATTAAGATTATGGATTGGGCCTGGTTGATGACATAGAGTACTGTGACTTTTACTACATGAAAAATAGTCAATTAAAACAAAATAAAACAAAAAATTGTCCTACTGCCCAGTGATCTTGCAAACCTAAAGGAATAATGTTATAACTATTTAACTTTCCACAAAATACACACCATAAATGGATAAAGAATATGTGTGTGTTGTTATTGCTGTTATTGGTAACATACTGATAAGCTTTGTAAGAAATTTATAAACAAAATTTACCTCTAAAATATCGGCATAGAACAAGAAAAAATAACAAATATAACAGCTATTTAATGAATGACATCTTCAATGCAGAAAGCAAAGATTCCAAAATTCTATTCACTGTTCATTTTTGTTGCAATACTTGAAACACCAAAATTAACTTTATCAATAATCTATTAGGAATTTACTGAGGTGGGAATTGATATGTAGAGACTTGTTGGAGGGAAAAATCGAGTGTTTAAACTAATTAAAAAGAGACTTGAAACAGACATGAATAAAAGTGCGGTTCTATGCTACGGCAATGTGCCTTGGGTTATAGGTGGGAATATTAGGCTTTTAGGCTGTTACCTATTGATTAAAGTTCAACATGAGAAAGAGTAACCATTTTCAAACATTACAATGGGAATTTGCTGAGGGAGCTTTTCCATTTATTATATAAAGATTGCAAAGGAATAACAAAATAATTGTTTTACTATAGCTATCCTTCTCTAATGTCTCAGCATTTCTATCACTAACTCCAGTTTTTAGGGATCATAACTCACCCATTAAATTTACTCTACTGAATTCTTTCCTTTATTGAAAGATAATTAGTTAATCTGAAAAGCTGATCAACCAGAGGGAGGAAGGAGAGGAGGGCAAGGGTAAAGACTGGGGAATGATATTGGCTGAATTATAGTGTTGAATTGTGTGCATGTATGATTATATAACAATGAATTATGTACAGCTATAATTCGCCAAGAAAAGGTGTAAAAAAGAATAGATATTTATAATAGTTACCTATTCTTTCTATTGGCACAATTAAAAAACTTGTTAATTTAAATGGCATACAGACTTATTACCCTCTGTATTAATTCAGAAGTTTCAATCATAAGCAGGGCTTACTCTTAAAAAGTCATTCTGCACACCCTCCTAAAGACTACCAGCCTGGGGAATAAACAGGCTGCTTCATTTATGCCTCAAGGAACAAAAATTTCCATTTGAACTCTACTGGCTGTCTACATGGTAAAATCAAGAAAAGTTTTATTGGTAGGTTCTTCCTTCAGAAAGGAGATAAAGAGGGGAGAACCAGTGAGGGCCAGAGGATATATGACAATGCAAGACCTACCTTTATTTGTGATATTAAGTATTCACCAGCCCCAAAAGTGCACCTTTGCAAGTAAAATTAATTCATTTCAAGTCACCTGTTTAACTTTAAACAGCATCTCTTTTCCCCTTAGATTCTACCTAGGGAGACTAAATCACTTAAATTTATCACATGGACCATGACTGATTCTGTTAGATCTTATCACTCAGATGGCTCTCTCTGGTTTTGACGCCTAAACTGGAACAGACACAGATACAGTTCCTGCCTTGGCAAGAGTCACAGAGATTAAATCATCATGCAACCTGAACAAATCAAAGCTATGAGATTCAAATATTGTCTAGGCCAAGAACACTAATAAATTGTTTTATTTTTAAAAAATACTTCCTTTTTTTTAAAAAAAATAATCTTTTAAATAGGCCTCAGTGATTTTATCTCAAAAGCCCTCTGAATACAACACACAAATCAAATCACATTTCCTAATATTACAATTACACTCCTTAAAGTAATATCAAATACAAGTCATGTTACATATTTTTATACAAGGGTTGGGGGATAGAGATGAGAGAATTGGTGCTAGCCAAACACCACTTCTAAAGTGAAAAACTGAAATTTACAGAAAGTAGATATTGCTAAATTAACTAACAAGCCAAAAGGATGTAAGGAGTAGTAGATAAAACTGATCCTATTTATTCTTCCTGGTAATCTCAAGTCCCTGGGCTTTCTTTCCTTGCAGCTAACCTGCATATCCTGCCCCTATCAAGCATTTCTACTTAGATGTCCCACAAGCACCTTAAACCAACATGTCTAAAATTTCCAAGATCTTCCTTAGAAAAGTGCCTGTTCCACCTCCTGTATTCCCTACCTTGAAGAATGGTAACACCCACCTGCCCAATTGGAATGATGAAAACTGGAAACCATACAAATGTTTTCATCTCCGCTGTCTGAAAAATTCTTAACTTCTGAAATAACTATTCCATCTGTACCCTCCTCTATAGTCTCACTGCCATTACCTTAATTCAAGCCCCATCACTCTGTAATTTAGAATTTTGACACTGGTTCCTAAGTGATTTCCTTACCACAATTCTTCACTCTCCTTGATATCATGACATATCCCTGTCCTTTCAACAGCTACTCCTAATTTTGAAAATTTAGTTCAACCTACTTACTTGGTTCATAAGGTCTTTTTAAATTTGGCCACTGCTTTGTCTCATATCCTTTCCCTCAATCTGCAATGCAGTTTCAGGTCTCTGTACTGACCTGTAAATTTTTTTGCCTAACTCTTTCAAAACTCAAAAAGAGTTTAGAAACCCCAGGCAAGAGTCTGACTCCACCTGCCACAACGTTGGAGTACAGTGTGCCTATGGAACAAAATGAAGCATGTTTGAGAATTGGAATCTGAAGAATCTCATGCAATGCTTTGCTCTTTGATACCTGAATAAGCTCTATGGGAAAAAAAGTTTTAATTTGCTGATTGGTACTAATCTATCCCCTGATATTTTAAGCAATTTATTTCATCATCTTTTCAATAAAGTTTAAGTTGAAATCTTCAGTCTTTAAAAGGTAAATAAATACCTCATTTCAAACACAACTAGCTGTACAAGTAATAAACTCTTTCATTAACAAGTGATACAAAGGCTTGCATCACTCAAGAGCTAACAAGGAATCTGGGTTAATTCAACCTAGTAAATACCTGCTGACCTGCATACCTAGGGCACCACCTATTCATCAAAACAAGATAAACAAATCTTGCTACCTCAACTCCACAGCCCCAAAACAACTGTAGTCATAGCAGCAACTCATCATAGTCTCAGATCCCTTCAGCTTCCTTCCAACCCCAGTAAGGTCTGTGCTATACTGAGCATATGAAATTAAAAGTTATATGAAGAGGACCTACAAGCAAAACATTCTTAAATTTTTAAAAGAAATTTAAAGAAAATTTCCAAAAACCAAAACTATCAGTACCAGAAGACCAATAAACACGCCTACCCCAACAATATCATACTGAGAATAAAATGCATGTCATCTTCAGAGGGTCAAGTTTTATTCTTAAGGGCAACTGGTCCCTGAACAGACAACCTGCTCTATCTATACTTGTCTTTATTTGACCTAAAAGCACCATTGTAAGGAGGGTCAGAAATGAGAAATAACTTTCAGATTCACATTTATTATACAACTGATACTCAAGGAAAAAAAGAAGGACAAAGGTACAGCCTTTGTGTATTGAAACCTTACTGAAAGATAATATCTAAAACAAGTATTTTAAACTGGTTCTGAAGCCCAAGAAACTCATATCTTGTGAATAGGAATAGGTATGAGTATATCATACTTAAAAAAAAGTCTTTAAAAATATACAGGTATTTTGTATAGGTTTATAGTTCAGAGTGTGGGTCATAGGCCAGAGGCATGGACATCCCTTGAAAAGTCTATTTGAACTGGAAAAATCTCAGGTCCCACCCCAGACAGTACTACTAAGTCAGAATATGTATTTTAATAAGATTCAAATCTTTATATATGTTAAGGTTTGAGATTCTTTAGTTTATAGTCAAGTAGTTCTGGTTACACTATCAAATCAGCTAGATAACTGGTATAAAATATAGGTCGAGCATCCCTAATCCAAAAATTCAAAATCAGAAATGCTTCAAGATTGTAATCTTTTTGAGTGTTGACATGATGTCACAAGTGGAAAATTCCATACCTGACCTCATGTGACAGATCACAGTCAAAAGCAGGAACACTAAAATATTATATAAAATTACCTTCAGGCTATATATGAAACATAAATGAATTTCATGATCAGACTTGGGTCCCTACCCAAGATATCTCATTATGTATATGCAAATATTCCAAAATTTGAAAAATATCTGAAACTCTTCTGGTCTCAACCTTAAGTATATATGAACTATACACAATCTGTATATATACAAGCTCAGTCCCTATAACCAGATATTGCAATCTGATAGATGTAAAGGAAATCCAAATATTTATGTTTGCAATTTTTATATGCAATTTGAATTCATATTCTGATTAAACAACCACTAGTGTAACCCAAGAAGTTTTGGCTTTACCAGTATATAGAACTCTTTTAAATACCAAACATTGAAAATTAGATTTTATGTATTCAAAATACTTCAGGCACTCTATTTAATAAAAGAAGACAAATGTTACTTTGTGTATTTACATAAAGTTCTTCACAGGAGATCCAATAATCAATCTCTATAGAAAAATTGAGGTTAACCTAGAAGTATGCCCTTCTCCAAAAGACCCAAATTGTGTTCTATGTTGAAAGACAATACATTAAAATCACCAGGAACTACTATCATAAACTTGTGATTTTTTTAT
This sequence comes from Ictidomys tridecemlineatus, assembly GCF_052094955.1. Taxonomy (NCBI): domain Eukaryota; kingdom Metazoa; phylum Chordata; class Mammalia; order Rodentia; family Sciuridae; genus Ictidomys; species Ictidomys tridecemlineatus. Next base: position 179,684,976 of record NC_135478.1, on the reverse strand, counting down.
TACAAGAGTCAACCAAGAGGGCAACTTTATTCATGCTAATAGCAATTCAAATACTTAATCCAATCAATAACAAAGTCAAAAACATAAGAACTAAAATATGAAAAACTACTTATCAACTTCACAGATTATCACTATTAGCATGTAATCCAAGTATGCAAGTGTGTGTTTAGAGACTAAATTAAATTAGGAATAAAGACAAACTAGCAATACTTATGTCAATAATAGTCAAAAATAAAGATTTTCACATTCTTCTGGAAGAGTTTTGCAGGTCAATTAACTGATATTCTCCATCCAAAACTCATTCCCTCCACAAATCCTACAGGGCACATATCCACATACCAGATACTGTACTGGGCACTAAGGATGCAAGCAGCCCTACTTCAAAGGTCCTTTTCAGTCTATTTAGGGAAATGACAAATTATCTGTGTATCTGGCAATAATTTCTCTAAAGGAATAGGTAGAGAGTGAGATGAGTACACTGAAGGGACATCTACTCCTGCCTTGGAGACAGGGAAGAAATGAGTGCTGAGAGAGTAAGGGTGAGTGAAACAAGGGATATTTCAAGCTGAGCCAACAGAGCCTTGTACAAAGAGCACAGCTCAAGATTTTGCACTTTAGAAAAATCACTCTGGGGCTGGGGATGTGGCTCAAGCGGTAGTGCACTCACCTGGCATGCGTGCGGCCCGGGTTCGATCCTCAGAACTACATACAAATAAAGATGTTGTGTCCACTGAAAACTAAAAAATAAATATTAAAAATTCTCTCTCTCTCTTGCTCTCTCTTTAAAAAAAAAAAAAGAACAGAACAGAAAAGAAAAATCACTCTGGCTTTAATTTGGCATAATGGAGCAAGAAAGAGCCAAGTGGAAGAAAGATCAGTTAGCCATTACCTTGGTGCTAGTGAAGGTATGAGATGAAGAATTAAACTAAGAAACAGGCAAGGCTCAGCAGACTACAAGAATGATGAAATGTACGTTACGGGTGGAAGAAGCCAAGAAAAACTTGTATTTCTAGGTAGCATATTTGCAACAAAGGGAAGATATGTTGTTTTTGATATGGTGACTAAGAAACATTCACATGGAAACATCCAATAGAACAAATTTTTGCTACACCCACGTCAGATAGATGCTAATCTCCAGGATACATAAAGAACTCAAAAAACTTAAAACCAAAAAAACAAACAATCCAATCAATAAATGGGCTAAGGAGCTGAACAGACACTTCTCAGAATAAATATAATCAATCAACAAATATATGAAAAGAATGTTCAACATCTCCAGTAATTAGAGAAATGCAAATCAAAAACTACTAGTTATCAAGAATACAAGCAACAGTAAGTGTTGGCAAGGATGTGGAGAGAAAGGCACACTCATACATTGCTGGTAGGACTGCAAACTGGTGCAACCAATCTGGAAAGCATTATGGAGAGTCCTTGGAAAACTTGGAACGGAACCACATTTGACCCAGCTATCCTACTCCTGGTCTATAACCAAAAGACTTAAAATCAGCATACAATAGTGACAGCTGATTACATAAATCAGATGAAAGTCATAAAAAAAGTTTAAACACTTCTTAAGAGTGGCCAGGTCTTATTTTTCTTCAAATCCCAAATACTCGGTATAGACCTTGGCATAAAATAATTGCTTAAGTGTAAATGGATGAATAAATGGGTAAATGAAAGATAAAGAAATGTAAAAGGCCAATTAACTTTAGCAATGAACTAATGCATGCATTGATTAGTATTTATTCATTTCCATACATTTCAAATCTAACCTATTTTTGATGACTCTGGATAAATTAATTCAGTTTATAAAGAAGGAAAGTGTATCTTTTGGAAAATTCCCCATTCAACAGTATAGTTTTTAAGCTTTGAATTTGAGGGGAAGCTGCTGTCACCTGAAATATCAATTTAAACGGATTATCTCCCAAGATCTTCAATAAACAAGACACTACACATTGAACACCCCACATAATAAGAGGTCTCTCACATCAAGCAGTGCACAATTCCTACAATTATTTTATACCCCAGCTTAAGAGCCACCTTTCCAAAAAGCTTTCTGGAGGAAATACACAGAAATAATATTTACACAGAAAAAAGGTCTAGTGATCTATTACTTGATTGAAACTCCTGAAATGCAAATTGTTCCCATGAGATGGGTGACATTAAAACTGATTTAAACTGAATCAAGATCAAACCAGGTTCCATCTTCTGGTTAGAAAGGGTACACAGTGTCTTCACTAAAGTGTAAGTGTCGGGGTAACATAATTGTTGATTCTCATCCTTAGGGGAATAAATTCAAAAGTCAGAAGGAAAGGCCACTACTATTTTAGAAAGGCTAGACCTACGGACCAAGGTCTACGGGAATGAAGGAAAATCTAGGACTCTTTTACAGCTGTGTAATCCTATCTTTTTTGCCTGAGCTGATAAGTTATCATCTGTCCACTCACTTAACAAATAGGTTTTAGGCATTACTATGTTCCAAGCATTGTGCTAGGCACTGGGTCTACACAATCACCACAGACCCTTACATAAATCTTTTCAGTGGGAAGACAGACATCAAACAAATTAATGCATAAATATAAATATACTTACAAATTACATTAGATGACAAGAAAAAGATGACACAGAACTACAGATGAGACATAGTTTAAATTAATTTTATTTAGGAGTGACATTTAAGCTGAGGCTTGAAGGATGATAAATTACTCAAGCGATGAGGACATAATAACAGATCTGTGGTTTAGGAAGATTGTTCTGGCAGTAGCATGGAAGAAATATTAGGAAAGAGCAGAGTTAAGAAACTATTACAACAGTGAAAGTAAGAGATAAAAATCCACACTAAACCAACTAAAGGTGGAGATGGCAAGGAGGATCCAAATGTGAACAACATTCAGAGGCAGGATGGATAGATACTGATCATTGATTGGGTAGAGTGTGAGGGAAATAAAGTATTTGCCAGTATTCTAACAGCTTAAGTAATTGGGAAGATAAGGGTAAGAATAATCGAGATAGGGAAAAGAAAGGGAGTAACAAATTTGGTAGGAGAGATAGGTTTGGTTTCCCAAGAAGGTGAGATGCACTGTAGAGAGCATTGTATTAGTCAGACACAAAGGTAAATCATAAAAAGAATTACCCCAAAATCACTAAATGCATACCCATATTAATTATGGATTAATATGGTCAAGAGTGAGATGAGTACACTGAAGGCACATCTACTCCTGCCTTGGAGACAGGGAAGAAATGAGTGCTGAGAGAGTAAGGGTGAGTGATACAAGGGACATTTCAAGCGGAGCCAACAGAGCCTTGTACAAAGAGCACTGCCATGAGCTTGAACTTGTTATGGCAAGTTCATGAGCTTGAACTAGTAACAATGGCAGAAGCTAGGAGGTGCACACAAAGGAGGAAGGTGATGGAGGCCATGAGTAACAGAAATGAAGAGGAACTCACATATTAGAAGATGAAGTAATGGGAAAAGAAGTAAAAGTAAAGACAGACTATAGACTACTGATAGACCTGAAGATAATGGAAGTAATGTTCTGGCCTTCCTTCTTTATTCCTTCAATATTCTCTTAGCACCTGTTATGTGCCAGGTATACTGCAAAGAATTGGTACATAAGACATAATTTGCTTGAAAACTCAAAATACATTCATATATCCACAGCCTGATGCTTACCAAAAAAGAAAAAAAAAGAGGAAGGGGAGGCAGGAAGGAGGGAGGGAAGGAAAGATGCAAGCAGAGAGGGAAGAGGAGGATGGAGGGAGGAAGAAACAAATGAAGGCAGGAACCAACCAACCAACCCACCCACCCACCCTCCCTGAGTTTCTCTACTCAAAATGATGTATTGTTCAATAAGACACCAATCACAAGGAAATAAAAAAATATCAAAAAGGTAAACAAATTCTTGGACAATTAAAAGCTACTGCCACCAAAAATGGCATGAAACTACAGCACAGATGAAAGGTCCATAAAATAATGATATGCTTTAACTTAATAAACTGCTGTGTATCTTGGCTTTATCCAGATGTTACATCTGACTTTTCATTAAACAGTTGGATTAATATCAAGAAGGAGGCAACGAACATGAAATGGTAAAGCAAGATAACCAGAAACTAAGTGTTGGAAAATATTTCAGCAGCAAATTGATACAATTTCAGTGATCACTACGACAGTAATATTTGTTGAGTTCTTATTTGAATGAAGCATTATGCTAAATATATTATATACAACTTTGATAAATTTTGCAACAAATCTACCTATAGTTTCTAATGCCATCATTTTACAGACAAGCAAAAAGTTACTTGCCCAAACTACATAGCTAGTAAGTACAGGAACCAGGACTTGAACTCAGGTCTGCATGACTTAAAAATCTATGCTTTAACCACTGATTCTTTTCCCCAAAAAGAATAGAATGTTTCCAGGTTTATGATGGACACTTTACAGTGTCTATTTTGGAGGAATAAATGTCAGTTTATATAGCTACAAATGGAGACTAAGCCCAAATGCAAGTAGAAAAGCAGAAACAATACTTCGGAGGATTTACTAAATTACCAAGGCAAACTGTGCAGCATATTTGGAAAATAGCAACAACTGCCAGAATGGCCTAATATGTTGCTTCAGAAAATATAATTGCTCTCTCTCTGAAAACTTCAGGCTGCCTATGAATCTACAAAGCCAAAGATGAAAATGACACCAAGCAGTTCAGAAAAGGAACTGCAGGTGCAGATCAAAGGAATATTCCCCACATTTTCTCTGTATGGGAAGGACTTTTGATTCTGCATTCAAATAACTGTCAAGAGCATAGGCCACCTTTAACTCTATCATCTTTCAAAAGGAAGAAAAGAACATATGTTGAAAGCTTATTACCTTCTAGCACTGCCCTTTTAAAAAGTGCTCACCAAAAGATTCTTTTTACTGGGATTAGGGCCATGTCTTATGCCACTGACTCTGCTACTATGATCACAAATGATAGGACCAGCATAGAGTACCTGACCTAAGAGCAGCCAGGCTACAGACTGGCCAGCAACCTACAAAGAGATCTGGCATAAGAGATCTGCCCACTAGGCAATCTAACTACCTGAACCAACCAGAATTTTTCCTCACAAGAGTTGGAACTCAAGCTATATGGAGAGAAAAAGTAGCTCAAAGACACAGAGAAGGCAGGTAGGAGAAAGCAATGAGGTGGTTATAACCATACTGAGAAGATATGAGTGAAGTTATTCGTTTGCTGTTATTGTTTTAAGAAAAAGCAGAATCTAAAAAGGGCTAATAGCAACAGAAAAGCAATACTTCTGCCCCTAAGAGGGTAACACTCAGGCCATTGAATTTTCCTGTAACACCTAGAAACTAGGAAAAGTCAATGCAACCCAAATCTCTATGGTGAAGCCAAGTTGTACAATTACTCCTTTATTCTTATAAGGCCAGGCCACTTCTATTTCTGCTCATAAAGCCTCCTAACAAACCCATTACTAGTTATAAACCAAGTAAAAATTTGTGCTTATAACCAAAAGAAAAAGAAAAAACCACCATAATAACACAATATTTTTATTTTAGGGTTTACATGCACACACCTGTCATTAGACAACATGGATGGTGGCTGGCAATCCAAGTATTGTGGATCTAACTTCCATTTTGTGCCATCTGTGGTTTGAACACAGTCAAACCTAGGGAAGAGCCTTCAAAGCAGTATCCTAAACCTTAAAAATTAACAATCTATGTCATAATAATTTTACAGTTAAAGATTAAAAAGATATCTAGGGCAGTTACAGAAAAACAAAAGCATCTCCTTTTTTCTTGCTCTTATGTATGCATACATCTGTTTGTGTTGGCATTTTGTGGCAAATAAGTGAATTGGTTCTTTTTAGAATCACACTGAAACAAGAGCTGACTAGTCAAGATGGCCAGGCAAAGAAAGGACAAATAGGAAAATCATGCAGATGTTTTGTAGAAAGTGTAACTTGAGGATCTGAGTCTTGAAAATCATTCATAAATTTCACTAAATGTGTTCATGCTTATCTTTATGAGTCCATTAGCTTGGCTTAGCTTCCCAAAACCTGCCCATACAAAGGAAAATGCTCCGAATATTCAACACCTGCAAATGCCCTATGGGTTGCATCTCAAGGGACTCAATGTATCTAGTAAGCAAAAGGCATTAAAATAACATGACGACTCTCCTATATGAAGCTTTTACCTTCCTAACACAACTTCTCTGTCAAAAATTAAACTACATAAAAATCCTTTCCCTAAAAGTCTTTTTTCATGTATTTCAACCACTTGTTCACATTGTGTTCCTAGTGCTTCACTATTTTTTCTTTACAAGTAGTCCTTGCTTTTTCTTTCCAGTCAAAATAAAAGCTTTACAAGTAGTCCTTGCTTTTTCTTTCCAGTCAAAATAAAAGCTATCTGTCACAACTAGCAGGTATTTTAAGGTTCAGGTATGCCAAAAGCATCTGTTTACTCAGGAAATCTGAATTGTTTTTTTAAAAACATGTTTGCAAAGCCAAGAAAGAAAGTCTGACTAAAAGATTCAGTTCTATTTCTTAGAGATAATTCTTTTTCAGTATAATTCCACAAACAGAGGGATTAAAGTTTAATATTCAAAAGCCAAATTGTACTAAAAACTATATGCACTTAAGGTTCATTCTGATGTAAAAATTTTTCATCTGGATATAACATCATTACATACTCTTGTATTCAAAGTGTTACTAGATTATATATAGCAGGACACCCAAATAGGATGCAAGTTACTATTATTCAAGCATTCAAAGTGTGGTGAGTTTTTAAACTTATTTGATTTTGAGGTATTTGGGGTGGGGGGCTTATTTTGCTTTAGCTGTTTTTCCAACTGCATCTTTCTATCATTTAAACATTACAATGTCTTGTGTGTCAGGAATATGTTCAGACACCTGAAACACTTAAACCATTAAAAAGACACAAAGCCTGGTTCAGGAGGCTGAGGCAGGAGGATCGAAAGTTCAAAGCAAAAGTGAGGCATTAAGCACCTCATTGAGACTCTGTCTCTAAACAAGATACAAAATAGGGCTGGGGATGTGGCTTAGTGGTCTAGTGCCCCTAAGTTCAATCCCCAGTACCAAAAAAAAAAAAAAAAACCACATAAAAGGCCACACAATTCAGGTGTAGGAACCCCAGCATCAGATCTGAAGTTCAAAATATAAAGGTTCATCTAAACCTAGAGACAAGGGTTCTATGGTAATGTAAATTATACTAGTCCTAGAAGACTAGAAATTCTAAAATCATCCCCTTACCCTTTAAAAAGGAAGATCAAGAACAGTCGGGTATATGGGGAAACTCTCCCAGCAGATAATTTAACAGTAGTAAGGTCTTAGCTGAAATTTGGAGAACTGCCACTAATGACTACCACAGGTAGCGCTTTTGATGAATGCCATTTCTTTTTATCTCTTCATGACACATTCACCAAAGAAATTTCTGACTCAGCTAAATGGTACTCTCCTGAGGAATCTATTCTTGCCATAATTGAATGCTTTCTTTCAAATAGTACTACACATCTCCAAGTTGCTTTTGAAATATTTCAGCAACATTTTTCAATTAAAATTTGACCCATGTCAATATTTTCCACATGACCAAAAATATCTGGGTGATAGATACTAATGAGAATTTTGAGACAGATGGTTTATTCTGGGAAGAAGTCATAAAAGCAAAGCTTAAAATTTCCTAATGCCTTTTCAAGACAAATTTCTAAGAATGATAAACTATTAATGCCTGACTAAGAATTTAGTAGCAAGTAACACGGTTGGTCATCTTCAATATTCCAATGAAACATAAAAGCTGCAGATAAAATCTGATGTGCAATGAAGTTCTCTGTCCTAATGCACAAATTTTTCCATCTAAATTTTAGTAGGTAATAATAAAATTCCACATTTGAACATGCTAAGCAGTGACTTATAATAACAACATCTAACATTTACTGTAACATGCCAGGCATTATTCTAAGTGCTTTACAAATAATTTTCATCTTATCCTCAAAATCAACCTGAAATAGGGAATATTATCTCCGTTTTATAGGTGAGGTAGCACTAAGGCACAGAATGTCTGAGTAAACCTCAGTCACAATGAAAAAAATTTGTGAATCCAAAATTTTCACCAATTAATCTAGTTCCCAATCATTACATTAGGCTGCCAATAATATACGGAATGTTCTTTGCAATCAGTTAAATGTGCAAATGTAAGGCTGTTCTAAGGGCACAGACTTTGTTGTGAGATTTAAGACCAACTCTCCTACTAGATATGTAAGCCTGAGTACATCACTGAACTTCTCTAAGCTTTAATTTTCTTTCTATTAAATAAGGATAATGAAGAAACAGGTCTTACTTTGTAGGACTTTTGGTAGGATTAGGGGCATTGTGCATGTAAAGAGTGGATAACTTGGCATACAACAAACACTCCATAAGTGTTTTTACCAGCTATTACTAAGAATTATCTTTATTTTCATAAACTCACATCTTAGTAGTGGTGGTGTGTCCTAAAATAAACAAGATCCATCAATTTTGGGATAATGAAAAATTAAGACTCAAAATCTCAAAGTATATGACAGCATAATTTTGAAATGGAAAGGCTACTATTTAATACCATCATCAAACATTTATTTAAAGTGCCTGGTATACATGAAAATATACTAGGCACTGAATGAAATTATCAAGACAGTCCCCGATATGAAAAACACATAATCAAGTAAATTAATTATTCTGAATTGGCACAAACAGCAAAATGTCCAGCTTTTGGGCTTTTTTTCCAACTAGACATCTATGGTCTTTGTTAAACACTCCTACACCCCTACTTCTGGTGGAATAGTATTAAAATACATAAAAGCACTTAAAAATATGCCTCCTCCCAAATCCAGTGTAGAGCAACAAAGATTCAAGAGGAACTGAGCTGTACTTTCCATGCTCTTACCTTCCTTCCAAAAAACATTTTAGCTATCTCAGTACCAAGAATCTCTTTTAATTAAACAGAAGAGAACAGGACAAGATAAGAGCTGAAGCTCAAAGGAAAAGGTTATAGAAATAAATTATGAGGAGAGAAATGAATTTGGAAAGCTGGGAAAGCCTAGATAAGGTAAGTTTAAGTAAAATGTGGTTTTATTCTGTATTTCTACCATGTGCCTAATGCCTAAGAAACCAAACTAACATCTGCTTATAAGATTGCTGATGCATAGTCCTTTTGGCTCTTAAAGTCAGAGAGACGGTTAAGAACATCATAGAGTACAGAAGGATTTTGTCTAAGAGCACAATCAATATCATGCTGCATATACCCTATTGTCTTCAGAACAGCTAAATGCCATAACTAAATCATAATCCGGGCAGACCATGGACTCCATTGGAAAAATAATTTCTATAACTCCAAAATAAGGATCTAGACTATTTCCTGGGGCCACTACAGGATGCCTAGAAACATAATTTCTAAAACTTTAGAAGCATTTCTAACTCAGTAGTCATGCTATTCAAAAAGATCTTTTGCAAGTTTACAACAGTGATTGATATCCATTTGTGCTTACTTCCATACATCTTTGCCTTAGCACCTTCTCTACCCATAACTTTAAGCCACAGCAAAACCATAATACTTTCTGCTACTGCATCCATAGTTTTAAAGCAAACTGAGTAGAACAGCTTACACCAAGTTTATTTCTCTGAAAAAAAAATGAATATACTTTCCAGCAATAAAAAATAATTTGTGTTCAATCAAAAAACTCGGTTCATATGTACCAAACTCAGTTAAAAAAATTAAGGATAGGTAATTTATATGTTTTTTCAAAGTTTTCTTTCTTCAAGTAAGTATTAGAGAAGGGGAAAACAGATGCATGAACCAAAAGTGATTCAACAAGTGATATCCACAAATTCTAATGAACTTTTGCCACTATTAGCTGGGCCTCAACCAGTTTTCATTTATACTATTCAAACTTAGGAAATACAAACTATACATACATGTTATTATTTGTTCTCTTCTACAACACTTAACAATGGAAAGCCTCCTTATGAAGATAAGATGAATTCTACAGAAAACGTATTAATTGATGTAACAGCAGTGGATATAATTTACAGCCAGAGACATATCTTAATATAAAATAAGCAGTTTCTCATGGTGCTTTCTATGCTTAATTACTCCTCACTAAAACAAAGCAGTCACACAAACATTTCCTTTACACATCTATGTGCAGAAAAGATTATGGCAGAAATTTCTTAGACCTCTTGTCCTCAAGAGCCTCACACCTGAAATTCTGAAATGAGAGAGCTCAAGAGTCAAAATAATAACAAAAAATGAGGATGAATTTTATCAGAAAGAAATAAGAATACTAATTGTTTGTTTTACCTTTCTAAACTGGTCCCAGCATAACCTCGGGTGTATCTGTCATGATCCATTAACATGGTTACTATAAAATGTTCCCAATCTCTCTAAGCCTTTCTAATTCAGACAAGACCTGACAGTGCTGTTTTTTCTATATGACCCAGATGAAATCTTTCAACAGTCCCTGGAACCCTCATTTTCTCCTTAAGTCCTGTTGTGAATTATTAAGGAGAAGAGATATTATGAATGGTCCTATGGAAACTGGTAGGTGGATTAAGAGTCTTCCAGCAATTGACCCCCACCAGAAACATCAGGCTATTTTTTTCCCTTCCCTACACTTACTAGTAGAGTGGAAAAGGCTAATACAGAAATGAGAAGATGCAAACAGCAAAGAGCTATTCTAAGCCTTTTAAGAATTCTTTTTACTGATTATTGCTACTTAAGTCTGGAAAATATTTTAGAATATGTCTTATGTGTAGGAATGCATAAAAGATAACACCTTGCAAAAGGGAAAACATACAGGTTTAATAATGTGCAACTAATGAAGAAGATTTATAAATGAAATACCACCTACCCTAAATATATTATGCTCTGAGCCATTAAAGTTAAACCTACAAATAAAAATTTTCCATCTGTGGAAAAGTAATCTGTTTTTAAATTAAAAAGAAATCATTACTTCTTAAAAATAAAACTATCAAGATATAATTCAAGTAGCTGTTCATAGTCACTGAAAGTTTAAATTTGATAACAAAACATTTAAGTTTCAACCAATGCACCCTTGTTGAAGCACATTTAGCTGAAATAACTTTGAGTCTGGTTTATTTTCATCACATATAGTACATTTTTCCAACAATTGCATGTACATTCAATATAGAACATTTCCAGCAACAATTACAGTCTTTCTAATTTCCTTTCACAGTATATTTTAGTGCAAAGCACTAAGAGGGTAAATGTTTTTCTAGCTATAGAGCATTTTATTATGACCTTGTGAATCTCCAACATTTTAAAATTTTATACAAAAAGTATATTGGTGGACAGGGTCCCTTCTAAGTACAGGTGTAAACCTATATAAAAACATGGTATATTTTCTGCTGTACCCTTTAAAATTATAATTTGACACAAATTACTAAAAAATAAAATATTCCCTAAAAAGTACAAAATATTGATACACAAAAACCTGCCCAAAATTTCATAAAGATAGATGTACTTCTGTTTTTTCTAAAATCTTGATTACAAAAATGGACAAGAATTCATTATTCTCTAAATTTTACAGTAGAAATCAAATAATAGCTAAAGTGGTCATTTTAAATTTTTCTTGGGAGGAAAAAAAATCAGGGTTTACATCCCCATCTTCCTTTTTAGCAATGTTTAAAGAAATAAACTAGTATCATAGAAGTGGTTGTGCATGGATTGTCTGCATCCATAAAACATCAGGAAGCTATTTACTACCTTCATATTAACATTAGTAAATGTGTGATCTTTAAAAAAATAGAAACTGAAAAATAAGGTTTCATCTATCATTAAAGTGCTTTATATAAAATTTAAATAGGGGAATGTTTAATTTTCATAAAAACCTCAGATGTTTAAATGAAAAATGTGATGATCCATGCATGAAAATGAGCTGGAACTTTCTGAAGTATATACTTTAGAATAAAACTTCAAACATTCAAGTACTAGAAAACAATTTAGAAATAAATGGATGTGAAAATGATTACAAATATTTAGTAGGCTAAATATTTATAATGTGCTGACACTAAGTTGTCTTTTGTTCCTAATATACACTTACTAGAAAATCATATCTGTACAATCCAGAAAAAAAAATTGCCAAATACAGTGAAACAAAACTAAAATCACTAAGATATAAAATCTGTCAATTAAAAACCAATGTTTTTTTCAGGATGTTGATCACTTTAGTCAACAAAGTATGTGGAAAACAAAAATTTGCAACATTTTTGTAGAAACTGTAGACCAAATTCACAAGGTCAAGGTGGTTAGCTGATGGACTGTGATGACGGTATGTAATGTCATAGCTACTTGAAAGTGATGCAATAGGCATTGCCTTAGAAATAAGTAGTTAGATGGCTATTATTTTAGTCAGAAAACAGAATTACAGTTGAAATTTTATGAAAATGTTTTTCTCTTGTTTTTTTCCTCATAGTACCATGTGAAGACGTAAGTGGTTCTAACACCAATTTAAAGTCTTTCCACAAAAATGAACTCCAAACCTTTTCGTACATCACTTGAAGTTATCTGAGGAGAAATGGGAATAAATGAACACTTTTGAGTTTACCAATAAAATTTTGGTCTTAAAATTACACAACAGTAAATGACTTCTAAAGGATGGTTTCATCTCAAGTTTTCCACACATTTTTTTTTAAATGTGATAATCAAACCACAATTTAACCTACTCAGCACTCAAACTAAGTATTTTGCTTTAGAACCTGAATTTAATATCTGAAGCTAATTTAATATTTATTAAATACATTAAATGCCTTATTATGAGGGACACAGGTAATTGAAGGTAAGCTATAAAAATATACAGACTTGTAAAAAACAAGTATAGGAAGTCTAGTCCTTATTGTACACTGTATTTTTAAAACCTACTTTTGTTCCAAACCTTCTTTAAAAAGTAATGTTTTCCTTTCTTCCAAACAGGGATTTTGCTTTTCTTGCAATGCATAACCACCACCAAAAAAAAAAAAAAAAAAAAAAAACAGAAAGAAAGAAAAATCCCTATTTAATAATGAACTATGTCAATATTATCACCAAAAAGTTTATTAAACAGAAAGGGAAAAATAAAGAGAATATGAACCTAAATATCATCTTTTTCTATGAATTAAAACTAAAAAACATTCACTAACACGCACTCCCACGGAAAAGGAAAAATATCCAAACTTTTGTTTACCAACTTTCCCTCTTTGCCTGGAAGCACTGTGGTTAAGTAAATAATAAATGCTAATCATTCTAAATTCAATTTGGGGATTTTTTTTTCTGAGTGCAGCACTTTATTTAGCCGTCACAGATTAATTTTTACAATAATTACAGTGCCTCAAAAGATTATTTCCTATAATTCTCACCTTCATAAATGCATTCTAATATATTTAACTTTCCTACATTAATTAGTAGACTAAGTCACTGAATCAAATTAAACCTGTGCAAAGTTAGTTAAACAGAAGACTTCTATTGTAAACATAAGTCAAAATAAATGTGTATATTTTACAACATTAAAAAGCAAAGCACTGACCCTGTGCCATCTATCTATAACTACATTGCATTGTCCTGTGGAAGGTAAGTTCTGAAGTAAACTTTTGTTCCCAAGACACTGGAATAAAGGTCACTGAAGAGGTAAATGCAATACGCACATCACTCTTGCAGTTCCCACTGCCATAAGGTATATATGGAAGCAAATACATGTTAAAATGGAACCAGCTATAAATTATGGTCAAATGATTTTTTTTTTTTTTAAGTTCGATGGGGGGAAAAAAGCAAAACTCTGTAACTGTTCCTCACCAGACAAGAGCCTTAGATCTTGTACTTCGGCCTTTGGTTTTGTTTCCTTCAGGTGAATTGGAAGCATTTGCCTTATGAGTTTTCTTATGATGTTCAAGGTAAGTCTTTTTGGCAAATGCCTTTCCACACTTATTGCATCTGTGAAGAGAAAAGTTTTTTGTGACTTTTACTTCAATACCGACGTCAGCTACTTCATATTTTTTACTAGGAGAATTAGAAGTGCCATCATGTTTTGAATCACTATGTTTTGCTTCATCCCTCGAAGGGCCTCTTTTTGCCACTTTATTTAGAACAAAATCAATAGGCTTTTTTATAGCTCTGATCTCTAAACTGGCTGTTATTTTCCCAAGATATCGAGATGACTTTTTATGAACCACAGTTATGTGTCGTATCACATCACGTTTCCGACGAGTTTCGTAAGTGCAAAGAGGACACTTGTAAAATTTAACATAAATGTTATTTCCGTCTGTGTGCAACTCGATGTGTTTAGTCAAGTTCTGTTTGGAAGTAAACTGACGTTTACAAAGTTTACAGTAAAGCTGCTTAAAGTCAAAGCCAGCTGAAAGTTTTGGTTTCCTAGTTTTTTGCTGGCCACCTGCAGCCGAGGGACTAGTTGATTTAGGGCTTTCAGCGTCTTGTTTAACTTTATTTTTCTGTGCTGCCGGTGTGTTCTTTTTTTCATTTGAATGATTTGTTCCCTTTAATTCATTCTGTGGAGAATGGATAATGGAAGGGGGTGAAGATTCTACAGAATCTGCTGGTTCAACTTTAACTTTTATTTCTGAACTGTTGGCAGTATTATTAGGGCCTTTCTCTCTTTTAGAGTTTGTTCCCGAAAGAGTTATCTTGTGGACAATTTGCATATGTCTTTTAAGCATTATTTGTGAACTATATTTCCTCTTGCAAAGGAGGCATTTGCATGCAGTTAAATTGTATTCAGCCTTTGAAGACGACTTTTGTTTTCGAGTCTTAAAAGATTTTTTAGGAGAAACAGAATCCAGGAACAAAGGTTGCCCGGGCTTTGTTGCTATATCTGGAGTAATTGAATCCCTCCTTAGTCCTCTATGAACTTCATCAAAATGCCTCCTTACATTCGCTTTTGTAGCAAATGATTTACAACATACTGGACAACTCCTACTTAATGAAACTAGAACATTCTTACTGCGTCCTTTAGAGGATTGGTTTGGATTCTTTCGTGTTTCAATGTACTTTTTCAGTTCTTCCATCTTTTTCTTGTGCACTTTTCGAATGTGGCGGCGAACACCTCGTCTAGAATTGAATTCTTTTCTACAAAGACAACATATCAACTGGTGACCAAAATCAGAATTGTCAGAAGTTTCCAAGTCAGCCTGTGATTCCTGGGGTTGTTCATCAGATGTAGGTACAACTTCATCTGCAACAATCTCAACAGGAGGGGTCTCTACAGTTTCCTCCTCTGTGTCAGTAACTGGTACTGTTTTAGATTGCTCAGTGCTAGCTTCCTGTATTTGAACTTCAGTTTGTTCAGGAGTACTGCTTGACTCTGTGACTTCAGTAGAATTATCAGTTCTTGAAATATATTGAAACACTGCATTCTGATTTGTTTCTATGGGTTCTAGCTTAATAATATATTCTCGCTTGTCCACGCTTGGATATATGGCTTCTAGGAGATCATTTATGGCTTGGCTTTGTTTATCATTTACATCAGGAAGGTCTGTTAAGGAAAAATCAACATTTTAATCTGAAATAACTGGCCTGCTCTAATATTTTAAAATATATTATAAAACTCTACCTTAAAATTTACTTTATTGTGGGGAGGGGAGAGGAGGGGAGGGGGGATAGTAGAGGATAGGAAAGGTAGCAGAATACAACAGACATGAGTATGTCAATATGTAAATCAGTGGAAGTGTAACTGATGTGATTCTGCAATCTGTATATGGGGTAAAAATGGGAGTTCATAACCCACTTGAATCAAAGTGTGAAATATGATATATCAAGAACTATGTAATGTTTTGAACAATCAATAAAAAAAAAGGAAAAAAAAGAATCAGGCTAAAAAGCAAAAAAAAGATGAGGAAATAGTAGCCCTTTGTGCAGCAGGCTTAACCTTTTTCTGTGCCTATCATCAGCTTTTGTATTCTGATGCAACCTCCCATTCCCCATAGTAGTGCCCCCTTCCAATCTGCCCTACTCTCATAGGCCCTACTTTGTGGGGAATGAGGAATTCAAGCTGAAGAACTACAGGAAATTGTGATTTCAAGCTCGCAAGTGGATGATAATGATCACCAAGTGAAAAATGCAGAGATAACAACTTGATTCTAAATCCCTATCTATGTTAATATTTTAGGTGATGAGGAGGGAGGATAAGGAAAAACACACTCTCCAAACTATGCTGTATTATATACATCTTGTAGGACCCAAGGGTTCAATTCAAAAAGCTACTCTTCTTAAAAAATAAATGGTATGTTGTTTCCTACAAGAAAAAAAAATTTACTTTATTGCTCAAATTTACTTTTTAAGAGCATTACCTATTTTTCAGTATTTTATGGATATAAAAAATAGTATTAGCTAAACTAAAATTTTCTTAATTTTAATTTTCATCATGGTATACAATGTTAAAGATAAATATAATCTGAAGTGTTATTTCTGCTTCTAAGTGCCCTTATTATAAAATATATAAATATATGGATAATCTAAAAAATAAAAATAGTATCACATATTTTAGTCTGAAAGTTTTAGACTAGCAAAGACAAAGTTCTCATGACCCAGGATGGATAAAATAACACAACAAGGCTAGGGTTGTAGCTCAGTGGTAGAGCACTTGCCTAGCATGTGTGAGGCACTGGGTTTACCTCAACACCACATATAATTAAAAAAAGGTATATCAACAACTAAAAAATATTGCTCTTTATTTCCAATGTTCTCATTCACTTAACAGGAATCTGTAACTAAGTGATCATCCAATATGGTAACAAGTGTTAAAGTAAAAAGAAAAAAACACCAATAAATTTTTCCTTTCAATCCTAACATAAATATCCTAACATCTTAATATCAACTTATAAATATTCTGAATATAAAACTATAAAGCCATTCAAAATATCCAATATTTTAATACAAATAAGTATACTCATAAATCTAACTTCTGTGATATCTAGACAAACCCAAATGGAAAGCATTGATATCAAAGTATTTATCTAAGAAATCAAATATAACATTGAGTCATAGATTCAATTTTATTCTCCATCATTAAATCATCTATAATTAAATATCAATACCATTTTAATACAAAAGTATAGTGGCAGTCTAAAAATACAACTGTAAAATGCATAACTGAATATATGAATAAAACTTACTATCATCCATCTGAAGACTTGGTGGGCAGTAGAATTTCTTATGGGTAATTAAATTTGGTAATCCTCTGAAGAGACTGCGGCATAATTTACATTCAAAAATAGTGTCCACATCTTTTAATAAAATATGCTTAAGTTGTTTAGTTCCTAGGGGGAGAAAAAAGGAAAAATTTAACACAAAAGTTCACTTTACATGCACTTTTAAACTAGGCCACCACTGTTGACAATCCCAAAGTATAGTTACTCCTTGAAAACAAAATATTGGCACTTTTAACTTCTACCACAGCATATTTATAAATAAGTTATAAAACTAAGTTTTAAGCAAAATCCTAGTATCGTTTGGAAATCTGGACAGCTAAGATGGATACTCTTTTTCTACTTCAGCAGTCAGTCAATTCTTGGGATATCCCAAGACTATCGTCCTGACATCTGGTTGATCATTATTATGAGCTGCGGAAAAAAAACGCATGCAACCCTTCCCTAGATATTCTGATTATACAGGTCTGGAGTAGGGCAGGAAAATGTTCCCCATCACTTCCTGCTAAACTTTTTGGCTGGATCTTTCAGCCTTTTCTGAACTAGAAAGTGAACAAGGAGTTTTTCAATTCCTAGTTCCCTAAAGAAGGTCAAAACTTCATGACAGGGCTGCCTGCAAACTTTTCTTTTAAATTCAGTTTACATTATTTCAGGCTCTAGACCAACATGGGATTATGGCTATTTAGTGTGACAGTACAGAATCTCTGTCCATACTGAGATAGAATTTTCAATTTGTGCTTAGTTCTCTTGATAGTACTTAAATCTATTCAAAGATTTTCTCTCTCAGAACTCTTACCCCAATTGTAATTAACTAATTATCAATATAATTACCAGTTCAACATCTGTCTTTTACACTTAATTATAAACCCTGAAAACAGCCAAGAGCAAGTCTATCACATTTATAACTACAAAGTATTCATTTTGAATAATACTCAATATGTATTTGTTGAAGAAATGCTACTGATCTGTGATAGCTAAGCATTATGATGGAAGATCAAAGGCATAAGGGGAAAAAAAACATGGTAATGAGCATCCAATCTTTTTTGGGGGGTGAGAGATATCAGGGATTGAACTCAGGAGCACTCGACCACTGAGCCACATCCTCAGCCCTACTTTGTATTTTATTTAGAAACAGAGTCTCACTGAGCTGCTTAGTGCCTCACTTTTGCTGAGGCTGGCTTTGAACAAGATCCTCCTGCCTCGGCCTGCCATGCTACTGGGATTATAGGCATTTGCTACTGTGCATGACCACATCCAGTCTTTAAAATAAAAATATCCTCTAGGAATAAAACACAAATGAAGTAACCTTTTGTTGCTACTTCTTACAAGTCTTTGCTGCAGGTAAGGTGACAAAAATGATCTCCAGTCAAAACTGATTTCCAGTCCTCTACTAAATAAATGTGCCTTCAGTTTCATTAAATAGAGAAAATAATAGAGAAAATACTGATTTCATTTTATCACTCAATATTTACAAAGCTCACTGAAAAATACCGTTAAGACCCATCTAGGTACAAGGTGTTCTGTCATTGAACAAGAATTTGACTATCTATTAAGTTCTAGGACTACTGAAGAATATAAACTATCTTAGTATTATTAATATATATTAATAATATATAGTATTATAAATATTTCTTAGTATTATTAATATATATTAATAATATATAGTATTATAAATATTTTAGTATTATAAATATTTCTGATTTAATCTTTTGTAATCTTTTCACATTTAATTTTTAAAATGTATTTTATCATTTTGAAAATGATGATCAGCCCTCAAAATTCTATGGCAAAGAAGATTGATTATGAAGTTATCAGAACATTACTAGGTCTTAAGACATTCCAAATCTGATATTATCTAGTTATAAGACCTTAAAAATATAATTTTTGCACTTTGTTTACCCATCTTGTAAAACAGAACAAATGAAACCAAATCGATCTTGAAGAATTAAAAAAATAATACAAACTTAAGCAAGTAAATTACATACATGAGTTTCTACTGGAAAAAAATAATTTCCACCATTTCCCAAATCCAAATCTATTACTATTTCACTAGACTCTATCAGTACAAAACTTGAAAACAAATTTTAAAGATTAAGAGAAAAGTGTGCACATTATTTATATGAAAGTAAATTCTCATGTTTATATTCTCTTGTCCATTTCACAATAAGAGTTAATGTTTAGTTTTTTTACTAGTTAACCCCACAAGTGATTAATAAACTATGAGAAGTAGACAAGGATAAAAATGCCTTGGCTCTCTGAGCCTAAGCCTCTCTAATTGTTCTACATGTAAAAAAGTAGCTAAGTTCCACTGGAAGAAAAAAAGAAAAATTCTGTATATTAATTCTAAATTAAACAACCTGCAAGAGCCATACCATAGATGGTAAAAAAAAAAAAAAAAAAAAAAAAAAAAGACTTAAGAGGAACACAGAAATAACATTAACTAGATTTTAACTTAATTCAATAGAAGATTTAACTGGAAAGTACATAGTATCAGATTTAAAAACATAAAATAATCAGTTTGTAAACAACATTAGGTTATACATACACGGGTGTAAAAATGTAAGATTATCCCTAAATCAGACATATCTCTTAGTCTGCCAAGTTCTCTCAATCACAGAAAAATAAAAACATTATCAATTTCTTAATTAGTCCTAGTAGATATATCAGTAGAGAATATGTATTTATTCCCAATAAACATGCAAAAAAGTATCTGCCTCTAATTTTACACATCAATCTTAATCATCAATTACAAAGGCTTCCCCCAACACACACACACACACACACGCTCATGCGCACACAGAGATACTGCTGACATAGGCATATCAAATTTCTTTCAGGTTCACAGATATACCAAATGTTCTTTTTCTCCCTCACTTTTCAGGCCTTCACCTACATTTTTTTTCTCTCCAACCCTAACATTCTCCTACTTCTCTAGTCCGGTTCATTTCCAGTAATCCTTTGGATCCCAGGTCAAATGTTATTTCCTTCAGGAAGTCTTCTCTGACCCCTCTGTTTTTGTTAATAATCATTCATCTGTACTCCTATAGCAACTTATATATCTATATAAACTTATCCCACCATCTTGTAATTAATCACTTTTAGGTATTCCCATTAAACTAGAAGTTCTAGAAGAACACAGAAGGCAACTTTGATCCTCACCACGTATTCCCAGTCCTCAGGATAATAATGTCTGATTGGCATTGTCAAATGACAATGGAGAACTCTGTTTAGGAATACCTTCTTTTTTAAATCTGTGAAATTCATTGACAATGCCATCACTGAGGATGTGCTTGGAAGTAGATTGGGACAGGGAGGTACTGTTTAGGAATACCTTCTTTTTTAAATCTGTGAAATTCATTTGACAATGCCATCACTGAGGATGTGCTTGGAAGTAGATTGGGACAGGGAGGTATCAAAGGGCGGGGGCTTAAAGATGATATCTTACACATTTTACAAATGTGAAAAATAAGATGTGTCTTATTCCCTTAATATAGACAATAAATTTTTTTTCCTAAGTTAGTTTCAATCACCATTAAAGTGTTATGCTATTCCAAGGTAGGAATAATGACTTTAGTCACAATCAGTTACCATTTTCTGATTGCTTTTCTCACAATTACTCATAGCCGACCAACTATACCTCTGACAATAGCCAAAATTCCCTGACACCTGCAAGAACAACAGACACAGTCATATAGACAGCAACAAAAAAGTTTTCCATGTCTCTTGATCCTAGAACATAAACAGCCAAGCTGCATTCCTCCAAATTATTTCTTTTCTCATACTGTTCTCTTTCTTGCCTTAGGTTTTAAGATTATCTTAGAAGATACCACTTCCATAACACAATAAATTTATAGTAGAGTACAAATTATTTTAGGACAGTATCTACTTGATGAATCTTATAGTTTAATCTAACAAATACTTATATAATAAATATATGTATATAGGTATATATAAAAGTATACCAGATACAATGATATTCACCAGAAATATCAACATGAAGATGGTCTGACCCTGAGAAATTCACAGACTAATATAAACGGCTGCTTTCCTAGAAACAAAGACCCAAAAGACATGCTCTGAAGATGACTATCAGAACAATAATCTATATTTTTTTCTTACTAAACCAGAAAAATAGCTAGTCCCGTTTTAAATTTATTACAATTGCTATGTAACAGTCAAAACTCATGTTATAGAACATGACACTCTCCTAAACCATATTTCCATCCCAAGTTTTTCTGTATAGAGTCAGGACTGAGGCATTATTATTCAGTCACAGCTTATACTAAGTGCAATTAAAATGGCTTTAAGCAGAAGAATAAAAATAAAAATAAAACACTTCAAAGAAGTTAAATGATTAAACCTAGGAAAACCTCTCTCTTCACACTAAAAATCTAAATTAACAGACATGACACTTAGACAACAACAGTGGCACTAGCAAGTATCATACAAAGTTAATTCTTACTTTTCACTACCATACTATGAAAGTTACAATTTATTCCTAAGTATCAAAAAAGGTAAAGTTCCAGGAGGGAGTTCATTGCACATTGTAGTCTAGAATATTCTATAATACTGTATAATCTTTTTTCTATAATGTTCTATATTATTTCTCTTTTCAATATTAAACATCTCACGAATATAAATAGAAGATGTCGACTTCATATTAAAGACCAAAATGAGTCCCTTTCTTTTCTTCCCATTTTTCTACGTCTAATCTTAAGACATCCCATAGCTCTTTCACCTCTATCAAATAAGAAATTAAGAATACTAAATTTACTTATAACAATTTAATAAATACCTAAAAGATATAAGTATCTAAAAGTAGTAAACCTTTTGTTTTGTTTTCGTTTTGAGAGAAGTCAAAGAGTAAGAAAAATAAACTAAAAGTATTTACAGAAAGGGCAGAAACTTGAAGACACCAAATCACAGATGTGATCCTAGAAAAACTAAGGCAAAAGTCCATAAAACGAAGAGTTAAAGCAAACAACACATTTCAAGTCAGACAACCATCAGGGATTTCAGTGTACAGAATCTGTAATGACAAAATAGGCCACCTTTTAAAAATATGAGGCATCTATCTCTGGACTAATGTCAAAAAACGGCTACATCTACTGTCAATAAAGCAAAGGTACACAAGAGTGTGCAGTCTGCTACCATTTGTACTGGGAAGAAAATGAGGGATGTGTGCTTGTATGTGTATAAAAGGTCTCTGGCAGAAGACACATAAACCCCCTAGCAGTAGTTACTTGAGCAAAGAGGAATTGGGGGATAGAATAGTGAAGAAACTTACTTTTTGCTCTATATCCTTTTTCCCCCCACCTATAGGCACATAATACTTATTCCAAAAGAAATATCTATTTAATTTACAAATAAAATAAAATTATATCAGGGATGAAGAAGAATTTCTAATTTAAAGGCAGGGAAAGAGTCCAAAACAAAAACTAAAGACTAAGGCAAAGAGAAAAGGTTAAGACTGGTCAAATGGTATAATACATATGGGCTTGGTGGACTTTAAAAATGAGTCAACACCCTCCCCAGACAGAAACCTTTTATGAACTTCTAGCTTAAGTAGGAATTAATACCAGCTTATGGACAGCCCAGTGTAAGTAGAAGTTGAGACACTCAAAGATAACTGAATGAGCTTAAAGACAAAGGTAGCTATCCTAACACATTATTACTGCCCAACCTGACTTGGCCTCTGAAGGTTAACAAGAACAAAAACATGGAGTTGCAAGTTCTATCTTCAAATATCTGCATAAGATATATAGCAACACCAGAAAAATTGTTTAAATGCAATGTGTATAACCTAGTTATAATGGAAAGAGCCTAGAAAGAGATGGGTGACTGAGGATGTGCTTGGAAGTAGATTGGGACAGGGAGGAACTGACACTCCTAAGACTGGGAGGGATTTTAGTCCCTAAGTCATGTGGCCCAAACTTTAAGGTTTTAGTCAGCCTTGACTTAAATATCTTCGTACTAAATAAGAGGTACTTTAATAGAATTTAGGTTATCCAGATATGCAAGAGTTTACTACCTTGAGGAAATTAAAATTGCTTAGTTATGGTACACAATAAAGAAATAATCCTTTTTAAATCCCAAATTAGTTTCTCTGTGCCATTCAGTGCATTTCTACCTTTATCTTTAAGCATTACCTATAAATTAAACTATTGGTTATTTATAGATTTAAAATTATAATATTTTCAGAATTTGCCTACATAAAAAATAAAAGGAAAATTTGCAGGGGACATTTCTTTTAAAGAACACATTTCAAAAGATAAACATAAATGGCTTTGGAATGACACCATTTTAGTCCCTGATATTTAGCTTGCATAGTAAAGTGTTGGCAAAAAGAAAATAGGTATAACCAGAGTACAATGAAAAAACAAGTTCACCTTTAAATATTTATCTTCTAAGATTAAAAACACATGGATTGAGTACAGAATATGGTTGAAAAGGCTTTTTTAAACAAGATAAAGCATTTATGAGTTAATCTAGTCTAACTTCTCAAATAACACTATAATAAGCTAAAGCAGTATAAAATAACCTTTAATAATAAATATTCCAAAAGAAAAAACATTTGGTAAGAAATATTACTAAATAGGAAAAGTTATTTATCTCATTTCCATGGTGTGAGAAAGAACAAAAAGAACTTTTATATTTGTTTAAAATTAGCAAAAATAAATCATTATTCTGTTATGCAGATATAAATATCGTACAAAAATTTTATTCATTAAACATACTGTATTTATTATAGAATATGACTTGTAATTTATTTGATAACCAAGGACAATAATCAAAAGTTAAAAAAATTTTGAAAAAGGTTATAACACCATCTAACATTTAATTCAGCAAAAATTTGTGGATACAGAATGCAAAAAGGCAAAAATCATAAGGACTATAGATGAAAAAGAAATGTATCTTAGAAAGTCAGAGAAAACAATTTCATTTGATTAAGGGATAACCTATTTCTTAGAATCCTCAAGTAAAACAAATATATGCGTTTCCCCTTTACATTATTAAAAACAAGCACCTCAAAAAAATTCTCATCAATAATTACACATAAATTATCTGTTACTTTCAATTTCAGAATTTTTTTAGGAAGATAGTAAGCTTTAAAATGTCAAGAAAAATAAATAAATTAAATGATGACAAGATATTCTAAATCTTTAAGTGTCCACTAGTTGGTTGCCCATCGGTTGTGTCTATTTGCTTGTTCTTGTTTGACTGAACAGTCTGTAATGTCAGAGAAACCAAATTTATAAAAATGTTGACAAGGGGATTATAAGAATCACAACAACCTAGGACATTACTGATATCACAAGGGTGCTAATCATTCTTAATCATTTATATGTAGTAACATCTATTCTAAAGCATTGAGTTGCAACTGTAAAAATATCTTTATTTTACAGCCAGTTCTTATAATAATCTAATGGAAACTGGAATGTCTTTTTTTCCCCTATCCTGTGCTCTATTAAATATATTGAAAATACAGAAACTCCAGAATTTGGTAGGAGGTGAGTCACATAAACAGAGATGATAAGGTAATTAATCTAGAATAAATTGATATCTCAGACATTCAGAGTAATCTACTATACCAAAGCTTTTAAAGACCCCCAAAAATTTAATGCCTTTTGCAAATTTATAAACATGACAAAAGATAACAATGGATTTTTAAAAGGAAGCATTTTTACCAGCAAATACGCCACATAATACATTTCTTTAAACAAATCTATTCGAAAATTAATATATAGTATGTAGTATTGAAAAACATTTTCTATATCAAGTCAATATTTATTCATTTGTTTTAACATTTAAAATATTCTATTTAAAAACTAATATATATATCTTAATTTTTTAAAATTATGTCTAAGATTTCTAGATAGTTTTTAACTACTGTGTAAAGACTGAAAAATACATCCTAAAACATTCATACCTGATCGAAAGCATTCAATTATTTGCTGAATACCAGATTTGGATGTCTGTAGTGGTTGCTGTAACAAAGGAGGATCTCCAGGTTCCAGGATATAAACTACATGGAAGACAAACACCCACCCCAAACCCCACAAAAAAAGGGTTATTTAAGTGATTTACTATTGAAGTAAAACAATGGTTTTGCTACAATTATGTTAATGAAAATCACATTTGCATATATTTTTATATATATATATACATACACACATATATAATTCACCATCATCTTTGTAAGGCAAAATGAAACAATGAACAGAAAAAGCAAATAATTCTCAAAGGCTAAATTAAGGCTACAAAAGGCTAGACATTAGGTTTAAATTACGTTTCTTACTATTTCAGAATCATTTAGTATACATGCTATACATTTGCCTTTTTATTCCCATTAAAGAAGAGTCACTACGTTTAGTAAAAATTATAAAGCTAGCTACACCCAATCAGCCATTCCAAAAGCCTTTGGATAATCTGGTATATCTCTCTGGACAATTATAAGAGCAAACTAAAAACCTTCTAAGAAGTAACTGAACAAGTGCAAAATGATGGATTTACAAGAAAGTTTTCACCTGAAGTACTCTACAATACTGTATAAAATAAAGAGAAATTTCAAGCAACTTTTTAAAAAGTCTCTCAATAGGCACCAGATGAAACTATGAAACATTCATACAACAGAATCTCTCACAACTATTGAAAGCATGAGCTTAAACTACATGTATTGACATCAAAGGACATCAATAATTATTAAGCAACAAAAATGACATAGACTATGACCCCACTTACATTAAAACATTTAAGTATACAGAAAAATATAAGTTCAATATATATTTGTGTGTATATAGAAGCTAATGTAAATAGAAAAACAAAAGTTAGCAAAACTCCTGACAGTGTTGGCTTATAGGAATGATGTTCACTTTCTGCCTCACACATCACTATTACTTCAGAGCCTGGGCTTTTAGAAGTATACATTTTAGAAGCAACAAAATTTTTATATAATTTTTCCATTTTAAGATAAAAATTCTCATTTTTACATATTACCTGTACTTTCTAAGATTCTTGGATTAGTAGTATAAATATATAATTACTCATGGTAATATCAATCAAGGTCGCTGAAAAGGAAAACTGACTTTTTCCATCAGTTATCAAACAAAGAGAGAGGCTGTGGTAGAGAAAGGTGAGCCATTTTAATTATCTCTTTTTAAAACATGGTAAAGTGTTCTACTCAAGTATTACCACCATAACCCAAGATCATTGCTTGGTATGGGAAAATAAAAAGGATAACTTCAATAATTTATGCTGCCACTGCTTCAGGGCTTTGGCTTGGATAAGCAATTAGCTTTTGACAAAGGGACTGATGCCTGCTGTGCTATGCATATAGAAGCAGCCTTAGATGCATCAAATCAAGTGCTCAGTGTACACAGACAGAAGGAACTATGGTTGCAGGATCAAGTCATTTCATTAAGCAAAATTTTCCCAATTTTAAGAGAAACTTTAGGAGTGTTTTAAGTGAATTAAAAATATATACACACTTAACTCATTTTGAGAACATATGACACTGGCAAAACTGCAATGATAAAGAACCTAATACTACACATCTGGACTGCCTGCATTTTCATTTTCATTCTATTTATTAGATATAACTGGAACAAATAAACTCTCTGAATTCTTTCACTTCTCTAAAATGGGGACAATAAAAGCATCTAAATCACAGGATTGTGTCAAAATTAAATAAGCCAGTGCAAGAAAACTGCTGGATTATAGTAAGTGCTCAATAAACATTCCATTATCTTCATGATGTACAAATCAACAGCTTGCCTGACACCAAAAACTGAAGTCTTTTTACAAAATCCAAGTAGAAGTCAATCTCTTAGACAGTCTATTAGCAGATTGATAATACTGTTTATTTGAATTCAGTGGTTCTCTTTTCAGTGTCTGTTCATCATAGCAATTTATAACTGTTTATAAAATAGAATAATTAACTACAAAAGAAAGGGTGAAACCCCTTCCAATGTAAAGAAAAATCAGTTCTAGGTCTGCTCTATAGGATTCAAGAAATCTAGTATTAGAGAATGAAAAAATAAATAAGGTAGGGACATTGGAGGGGGAGTGGTGATGACAAGAGACTTTACCCTGCAGCCCCCTTTCCTCATTCAGGTACATGCTCCAGAAAATCACCTATAGTACACCAACTCTCAGTTCCACATGACAATACCTAATTTTAAAGCTAGAACAAAGTTTCCTACCCATCTCCCTCAGATCACTGATACCACCAGAACACATATTCATCCTGAGACAACATTTAAAAGTAAGCTAGGGTTAACCTAGCTCTGCCTGAATGTATCCATATCTGTAGAGTTCCCACTATAAAGAACAATTATTTCTTCATTTGAAAAAACACTCTCAACTCTAGAAAACTTTATAGATTAATACTCTATAAATCTCCTCTTAAATGTCCTATCATTCTTCCCAAGATCAGGCCCATCCACGTTATGACCATTTAAACAAAAGAAAAAAAAAGAAAAAAGAAAAAAACTGCCTCCAACCAAAAAACAAACTCTCAGAGCCATCTTTTCAGACAGCTTGCCAAGAACAAACTCCCCAGAATATAGCATCCATTTTTGCCTTCTGTATTAAAATGTTCCTTAAAGATCATTCTAATTATGATGTCTGGGATTTGCTTACAAATAATAGGGTTTGGGGAAGTAGTTGGAAGGTAGAGAAAGGAATTGTGAATATAGAAGAAAAGAGATTGTCTGGGTATTGATAATTGATGGAGTTGTGTTAATTATTACATCAGACTCCTTAAAACATTCTATTTTGAAGGTTTTAAATTTCTATTTTAAAAAATTCTTAAAACATAACTAAGAAAATATTTCACATACACTGACAGGCTTAAAATACCACTCACTCTTCACTATAAATTGACCCATCCCATCAAGGCACAATGATCACAGGAATACTGCTCTCATCTGAGGAGTTACCCAGTATTCATAATCCAAATGAGGACAGACTGCTCAAGAGAGCCAATTAAAGAATTTCTCAAACATCATGTCATCTACTTTCCTCCAACTAAGGACATCCTTTTAAACATTATCACACCATAACACATTTCTTTCAATCCTGGAAACATCCTCCCATTTAGCAAACACTTTCCCCTGAAAAAAAATAATAATGAACTACTCTGTTAAGTAAAAAAACTTCTAGCTTTCCACTGAACTAAATCCTCAAAAAGTATTTGATTCTAGCTAAGAAAGCAAAGAAATAATAACTACTTTTAATCTCATAAGTCTGAGTATTAACCTACACGGAAAAGTTTCTGGTAAAAGAAAAATAAAATTTTAAAGTAGTGCAATTTTTCTAATTTCCTGTCAACAGAAGACAAAAGAGCAAAAATAGTTCAGTATACATTTAAAAGTTCTATTTCAGAAAACATTTTTTATGTTTAAAAAACATTAAAAAATTTTTATAATTAAAATTTTCTAGTAAACATCAATTACTAGAATATATTAAGTAAAGCATGTTAACAAATTATCTTATTTACATCCATCTCTTTCGACGCAAAAGTTCTATGAGGAGCCCAGCAGTGGCATATGCCCGTAATCCCAGCTCTCAGGAGGCTGAGGCAGGACAATCACAAGTTCCAGCCAGTCTGGGCAAAAAACATACTGAGATCCTGTCTCAAAATAAAATAAAAAGGTCTGGGATATGATTCAGTGATAGAGTTCTGGCATGCAAGGGCCTGGCTTCAATCCCCAGTACTAGAAAAAAAAATTTATGAAGGAAAGACCTTATGACTTATTCACCATTTATACCCTGATTGCACTGGAAAGCACCTGACACCTAATAGGTGTTCAACAATAACTGGTTAAAAAAATAAATGAGCAAACACCAGGCTGGGGTATAGCTCAGTGGTAGAGTACTTGCCTATCATGTGTGAGGCACTGGGTTTGATTCTCAGATAAAGATAATTTATTTAATTATCTTTATTTAATTAAGGTAGGTAAATAAAAATAAAGGTCTACTGAACATGCAAACACTTCTTCCTAAATAAGATAATTTCATTAATTTAACTCAAATGAATTGAAGTGTTCTCAGAAACAAACTAGAATACAAGGTCAGTGGAATATAGTATAAAAGGCATTCACATTCTAAACTTTAAAACTAGCAAACACCATTCAACTCCATAAAACATAAGCAATGTAGCCTCAAATACAAAAAACATGCAGTGTGAAAGGGTATGGAAAGTTAGGTCAGGGACAGTTGAACAGAAACTGGATCACATCATGGGATTGACTACTTAGATATTCTAACAGGTGAATTATTACTGATCTCAACAAAGTGAAGTAGACATAAGGCCACAGTACAAATTTTATTCTCATGTGTACTCATTTTTTTGGAAATGGAAGCTCTTTCCCTTTAGCATTGCTATTTTTCCCCATCAGGAAATTAGTTAAAAATGAATTTATTGTGATGACACTCAGTACATAAGTGCAATTACTCCAATAAAAAAAGCAAACAAAAGTTAAAAAAAAATCTAGTAACTTCTAAGTTCAAAATGATAACACCTGCCTTTGAACTAGAAGAGAGTCATCTTTATTTGGTTTAGTGACAGTATATACTTGATTTCCTTTTAAGCTGCACCTCTAAATGTCACAAAGCACATCAAAGTTCTAACTATAAGAACTGACAATGGTTTTTATACCACATCTATCAAATTAAAGTTTGTTAAATCTTCACAAGACTCCAAAAACCTTTCATTTCATAAATTAAACTAATAGTTAGTTTTGTCCTAACAAAACCTGATTCTCTCAGCAAGTTCAACCATCTTTAACCCAACATACTCATTTTTTGACTATTCTTTAATCAAAATGCATGAGAATGCATTTAAGTTTAAATGAAACAATTTTCACAAAGATACATGCTAGTATTCTACTACTATCTTTTCCTATCTCTTCAGTTTTAAACACTCAGAGCATAGGGGTACTCTGCTGACTGCAGACTGCCTTCAAAGAGCAGAAAAAGAACTGAGTGATTGATCTTGTGGAAATGATTGAAGGTGACACTTGCAGTACTTTCTTTAAGAGATCAAGCAGGGGTGACCTCTTGTTTGTACAAGCTTTTAGCTTCATAACTGTTTTTTTGCTGGGGAAACTTATAGCCTATTTTACTTAAGAATGATTTCTTGGGCAATAGGCAAAGAAAACCAGAAGGAACCAAAAGGCAAAGTGACTCTGAAGGAGGGCAAAGTCACTGGGGGAAAAAAAAGGGACATACCTGGTTCACAGCATCCGTGATGATGGTGGTCAGTTTGACAGTATTTGTCCCTCAAAGGCATTTTCGGTGGGTGCGACCTACTTTCCTTTCACTGCAAGAAGCTCTTCATTGCGGCTGGGCTGTAGAAAGAGACACAAACCCGTCACTCACTCTGAACTTCCTGGGGGCTCTGACTGCACTTCCAGTTATGTTCCCATCACAGCTTGCCCTCCAATGACCCACACCTTCTTCTCGAAAAGGAAGCGGACCGACAAACGAACCAGTTTCCAGCCCGAAGTATCGGCACAGGTTCATCACCCTACCCGGAAACGCAGCCTCGCGCGCGCAGCGCGGCGCAAGGAGAAGGCCTGGCCGGCTGCGCGGGCGGCAGCGGCCTCGCAGTCCTAGGCAGGCGGGCGGGCGCGCGCGGAGAGGGTGGCGCGGGGCGCGGCGGACCTTGCCGGGCTCCTAGGCTGCCGGGCTCCTAGGCTGCCGAGGTACGACTCCCGCCGGAGGCCGGTCCACGCCGCCCCCTCCCGCCACGCACGTGCATTGGGGTCTCCCTGGCGCAGCCCCGGTGCCCAAACCAAGTGCGCCCAACTTACTTAACTCCTGGGGCGGGCCGGCGGCCAGGCGGAAAGAAGGTAGGGAGGCCGGGCGGCTGCGGGGACAGCCTGGCGGGGAGGCGGCTGCGGGCCCCACCTGGCGCAGTCGCCGCGGACCACGCCGAGGGGAAGCGGGGTTCGGGCCGACGCGCTCCCAAAGAGTCCCCGCCGGTGCTGACGCGGAAGCGCCACAGCTCACCACGTCCCTCCGCTGGCCGAGGAGGCGGCGGCGGCGGCGGCGGCTCACGGCGTCCCTCCGCGCTGTGGGGCCGAAGGACTGGCGGCGCGCGGGCGCGGGCAGTTGACAGGAGGAACCGCCCGGCAGCAGCGCCACGGCCACCAGCGAAGGAGCCGGAACCGGAGTGGGCAAGATCCGGAGCGCCCCTTGCCAGGGCAACGGCTGCCGCCGCAGCCCGGCTCCCCTCAGCGCCGCTCCACCTGCAACGGTCCCTCAGGCTTTTGGAGAGGGGCGGGGAAGGACGGGGGTTACCCCCACCTTGGGTCTTTCTGGTAGCAGTTGTTTCAGGAAACTTTATTAAGTTAGTCCCTCTTTTTCTCTGTTTCCCCCTCCCCGGAGAGTCCGAACTACCGCCGCGGAGCGGGCTGGAGGGGGAAGCAGAGACTCTCCGGCAGCAACGGAGAGCGACTGACTGACCCCGGACGGAGATGGGGCGAGGGCAGGAAGTGACAAGCTCACGGAGTGGGTGGGGGGAGTGTGGCCGGCACGCCCGGCAGCGCCGCGCGCATGCGCCCGGTCGGCGCCCCCGCCTGTGGGGAGGTGTCGCGCCTCCCGCCCCGGCCCGGCTGCGGGGAGGAGGCCGTGCGGGTGGCGCTGGGGCAGCGGCCGGGATGTCCGGCCGGCTGGCATCTCGCGCGCGCGCGCGCGTACGCATCATCCCGCCGGCGGACCCAGAGCCGAAGTCCCGCTTTGCGCGCACCGGGAGGTGTGAGGCCCGTGGTGCCAGTTCGCGCCGCGCTGGGGTTTGGGCTGCTGTGCCAAACTGTTGCTTTCGCCGAGCTTCTTTAAGAGGAACCGACCCCGAGAGGGTTGGGAAAACACTACAAGAAAACTTTAGGAAAGGGGTTGGCAGATAATGTGAGCTGTGGATGGTGATGATCCAAAAAGGCTATTCGTGCGTCTATAAATGGCAAAAATCGAACTTTGCGTTTTTTTCTCTAGCCAACAGTTTTGAAACTCTGCGTCCTGGAACTTGGGAAGGGGGAGAATCTTCATCAGGTTATCAGGGGAGAAACAATCTATCGGCAGTAGATCGGTATTTATTCCTGGAGCGCTCTGTTGTTAAAATCACAAAGTGAAGTTGGGTCACGTGGATAGTACTCACTTTCCCTCCTCTTCAGTGGTGCCCAAATCCTGCTCGGAAAATCTCCGAAGATCGCCACCGTCTGTCAAATCTGCAAACCCAAGGCTGCTTCAGGGGAGCTAAGGAAGCCCCTCTGCCTCCTCCCCAACTCTGAGAAGGAAACTTTTGCCTTTGATAACTTAGAGCAAATATGTGTCCACTGTCGGGAAACTTTAAGGAGAAAAAAGAGCGTCTGCCTAGTTTATCACCCCCCTTACCAATATCACTAAAACCTTCGCAGTTATCTAACTTAAGCTGCCAGTTTTCAGGGGCCTGAAAAACTAAAGTTTAGTATACAGGCTCTGTGTGTCTGGGAAGAAAAAGAAAGGAAAAAAAGACCAAAATACGTTTTCAAAATCCAAAAGAAAGCTTGTAAATTGATGAATTTGCTGCTGTAAAAATGTCGGGTGGAACATTTGTGTCTTTCAGAATTGTAGCAGTTTGATTATGGGGGTACCAGAAAGGAGTAGAAAAATAATCTAGATACACACTAACCAGCCACATAAGTACTGTTTATGCTATATTTATCTGTCCCGTGGTCAAGAGGCATCACCCATTACCTGTCACAGATTATAAAGTGATTTGCAATAAATTATGTCATTTCTATGTGATGGTCTTATGCAGCCATTATAACATTTTGTCTAATAGTTGAATAGAATATGCTTAGCTATAAAAATGAGTATTTTTTGAAATGTGACACCTTAACAGTGGAATTACATGTGACTTATTTTCTTTATGCTTTTGTATACTTTGCAAAATTTCTAATTAAACATAAAAAAAAACCTTGAGCAAAAAAAAAAGTTAAAAGTCAATTAGGCTGTACTGTGAAATAGTATAGAATAATAAAGCACAACCAAAATAACAAAACATTATGAGTGACACTATGCCATAAAAACTGAAATGAAACAAAACTAATATTTGAGGTATTTGAATGGTAAAATTGGAGGCATATAATCATTTTCAGAAGATCTTTTCCTACTTTTGCATAAGGATATTGTTACAGATTAGAAAATCAATATTTTCTAATTTATGGGAGTTTGGACTTGGAAAATGAATATTCGCATAAACCTGAAAAGACTTTATGTCAGATATGTAAGAGGTATAAATGTTTGCTGACTGGATTTGGAGGTTTTTTTGTAATGTAAATATATGCTGTGTCATACATGACATTAAAGTTCAAAGTGGTCATTACTAGAAGTCCTCAGAATTGCTTGCTAACATAACTTTCGGACAATCTCTTAAAAATTGGAGACAAGATTGAAATGTGCGTGTGGGTGAAACAAATATTAAACACTGATTCAAAGAATTTAAAAGATGAAAACAAATGATGGAACTTATCAAGTAACCCTCATTTTAAAGCTGAGAAAACAGACCCAGAGAATATATTGATGTGCTGAAAGTCAGTAACAGAACTGGGTTCGGGACCTAGTTAGTGCTCTACTGTAATGACAATAGTAATATCTGAAGTGTACTGAATAGTTTATATGTTTTAAGCTCTGGTTTTAATTCAGTTAACTTTATAAATCCAATGCATTTTTGTTATCCTTCCATTCTATGGTGAGGAAACTGATACAAAGAGATTAGATAATTTATCAAGGCTGATAGGCTGTTAAGCCAGCAATTGAACTGGAGCATCTTGGCTTTGGAACCTGCTAACTTAACCATTATGCTGTATTCCTTCACTGTGTTACTTTTACTAAACCATACCTGTTTCATATGCATATATATGTATCTCTGTGTGTATACACACATGTATATGTATGTATATAATTGCTGCATAAAAATCACCCATGATTAGTGATTGTTTGGGATTACATTGTATGTGAAAGATAAACCAGTGGAGCCTGCCAATGGTGAAAGGCAATATATACTAACATACTATGTGCCAAGCTCATGAAGTAGAAATTGGGTTGCTCAGTCATAAGAATTCAGTTGAATTTCATGGATTCTAGAGTTTAAGGGGCCTTAGGACATCATCTAGACTTATCACCCTGCCTCTGAGAAGGTGTACAAACCATCCCAGAAAAATCTTGCCTTCCCATTTGTTCATTGTTCACTGCAGTAACCTACATTAACACATTATTATAGCATTACTTTTTGATCCTTAAAAGTCTGGAATTAGTTCCTAATGATTAACCCTAAGTCTACTTTAAGTTTAAAAAGTAATTGCCTCTTATTCTCAAGGTGAGAGAACACTATCCTCAATACACATTCATGCATATATATCTGTGTGTGTATATGTAATTGCTGCATAACAAACCACCCATAATTAGTGATTTAAAGCCTTTGAATGTGCTCTCAATTCTTAGATCAGTAATTTGGACTAGCCCTGTCTGGAGTCACGCAGCTGCTGGAGTCATCTGGTAGCTTGACTGGGTACAGTCATGGCTGGCAGCTGGTGTTGACTGTTGACTGGAACTCTCCCTTTGTAGCCTTTCATCTTCAAGGAGAATAGCCTGGGCTTCCTCATGTGGCAGCAAGCCAAGCCAGTAGAGTGGAAGCTGCAAGACCTCTTGAGGCTCTGAGCTTGGCAGTTACATGACATCATGTCCATCCCATGCTCTTCATCAAAGGAGTAAAAAGACAGCCAGAGATTTGGAAACTGGAGAGAGAGACTCCTCCCTCTTGATGAGAAAAGCAGCAAAGTCACATTCAAAGGAGTACACATTCAGGAATGGAAGGAGCTATTGTAATGAACTTTGCATATAATTTATCACAATATATAATTACCTCAAGAATGATAACTTATTAGAACTGATTTGTTCAGTATGCCTTCAGGAACAACAAAACAAATACTAGTCAAATATGTTCTTTAGATTGACATTGGGTCAATTTAGTGACCTTCTGAAGATAAACTTTGGTGATTCTTTAACTTTCCTTACTGGTCTTGTTTTTCTCATCATTTCTTTACTTTCTTTTAGATCCATTCTTAGTTTCCCATCTGTTCTAAACAGATCCCACTATAACAGAATAACAATCCAGCATCAAGGAGAACCAATCATAGTTCTTACAGGATCTATATACTCTTGCTAGCTTTGATTATAAAGTGACACTTTACAATACATAAGTAAATCTATAATTAGGTACAAATCTAAGCACAGCCCACAGTACAGACTGAGCATTTAGAAAGAGCCATATACAAATTGATGTAGGAGAACATATATTAAACTGTCAATATGCTTTTAGTTATGTAGAATTTAACATCTAAGTACAAATAAGATGAAAAAAGAAGATAATACTTTCCCCAAAATGCTTATTTTAAGGAAGAAAAAGAGTAGGTTATAACTGGGTATGTTCTGGTTTAGACATGTCACCCAAAAGCTCATGTGCGATACAATACAAAAAAGTTCAGAAGTGAAATGATGAGGTTTTGAGAGTATTAACCTAATCAGTGCATTAACCCCCTGACAGAGATTAACTGGGCAGCAAGTAGGCAGGTAGGATGTGAATGGAGGAGATGAGTTATTAGGGGTATGCCTTTGGGGTCCATATTTTGTCTCTGATGAGCAGAGCTTGCTCTCTGCTTCCTGGTGTAATATTCCCAGCTGCTTTTCTCTGCCAAACCCTCCACCATCATGGTCTTTCTCTCCTCCGTCCCAGAGCAATGGAATCCACTATCTAATATGGACAGAGACCTCTAAAACCACGGGCCCTCAAATGAACTTTTTGTCCTCTAAAATTTTCTTGTTAGGACTTTTGGTTACAGCAGCTAAATATTGACTAAAACAGGGTGTCTGCCCTGGAGATAAAGTGCCCACTGGAAACCCCTTGATAATGGCTCTGTATACTCCATTCATGGTACTAAAGGTACTCTTTAAGTCCTGCTGGCCAGGTGACAACATGATGCATGGAGGCTCCATGCTGTTTTGTGGGCACCAAACCATACCTTACCGGTATTTCATTCTAATGTATTTCATAAAGCATTTAAGTGAATTCCACAGAAAATTACTTTTTATAGTAGAGTTTTTTCATAAGTAATTCTGCAATGTAATTTAATATTAGCTAATGATAAATCTGTCACTGATTTCAGACATATTAAGTACTATGCATTTTTCATCAAACTCATATGATGATCCTGGGTTGGATGTATTATATTTCACAAACAAGAAAACCATGTCTGAGTTAGGATTTAACCCTAGATCTGAGTTCAGAACCTGTGCAGCAAGTTACATATACTCTGATGATTCCTAAAATTTTATCTCCAGCTCAGATCTCTCCCTGGAGCCTCTAAGTTATATTTCTAACTACCCATGAGACAGACCATCTGAATATCCTCAGGCATCTTAAAATAAGCAGGACCAAAACTGAATTTATCTTTTCACCAAACCTGTTCCTCCTCTTCCATATTTTAATAACAGTGTTGCTATCTGCTCAGGAGCTCAAAGTAGAAGCTTTGGAGTTAAGAGGAGCACGTGCAAAGATGCAGTCCAACCTTGGATACCTGTATCCAAGGTTTCTTTTCTCACTCATCCGTGTCACTGAAACTAGAACTTGAAGCTATTGGTTCCACCAATAAAACAGTTTTCTCTCTCCCTACACACTATCAATCTTATAGTCTCAATCCTCATTTTTGAACCACTGAAGTAATGACTTCCAGAATCTCTCTACCTCCTAAATCTCCTTCACTCTAATATCCCACAATATCAAGATACTTAAAATCCAAACAAAGCTGATGTTACTGCTTAACTCAAAAATCCCTTTTGACTGCCAGCTGCATACATGAATAAGCCAAATTTTATCAAGGAGCTTTAAGAAGAGCAGGTATTTTGGAATCCAAAGTTTTTCACAAAAGTCACAATTTTTGTGACTTTAAGCAAGTGAGAACCTCTCCTGAGTCTCAGTTGTCTCAGCTGTATAGTACTTTCAGGGTTGTGAGAGAATAATTAATGAAGAAAGCCACAGAAGGACCCAGAACACAGTACACAATATGCACTATTATAACAACATAAACTATGCTCTGAACACACTGGACTTTTTACCCTTTGCAGAAACCAACAAAGCAAAGAATTAAAGGGGCAGGTAGAGAATGTGGAACACAAAGGAGTTTCAAAGGAAGATGATAGAGGTGTGGGTTATATTGGTATATTGTTTTATTAAAATTGTACTAATAACATTTTTTCAATATATGCATACTTTAAAAAGTTTAGTGGGGAAAAAATCAACTTTAGTGTTTTGATGTAGTTAGATCCTGTGTCTAATATGACATTCATTTTATGTAATGAACAACTATAAAAAGACAATTTGGAATATCCTATGGTATAGAATTAGAAATGCTATAGAATATATGCCATAACTGGATATTTGAAACTACTAGCATCATGTAAAGGCTGTGATTTTGTTTCTAATTGAATTGTGAGAATGATAATAAATAATTCCCAAGCTCCCTCTACCCAGAATCATCAATTTTGTAATATTATCTCATGATTATTTTATTTTTCTCCATTACCTCCACCCCCATTCCATATACATATATGATTTTTGGAAACATCTAAAAGTAGGTTGTATATATGATGCCCATTATTATTATCCCTTATTATTTCAGTGTGTAGTTTCTGAAAGGAGGGCTATTAGTCTCTTACATGATCACAGTACAAATTCAGGAACTGTCATTTAATCTAAAGTCCATGTTATAATTTTATCTGATGACAAGGTATAAGAAAAGTTGTTCACTTTGGTTTATGGGAACCAAGCTAAAAGTTCACAATCCATACTTGTGTTAGCCTAATTATACCTTTTATGGAATTTTCTCTTAAGTAGGAGATCAGTCCTGGATCACATTGCATTTAGGTGTCATGTCTCCCCTTTATTCTGAAACGGTTCTTGAGCCTTTCATTGTCTTACTTGACAATGATATTTTGAATAGTAAAAAACAGTGTGTTTTGTCATATAAGTCAGTATGGATTTGACTCTATTTCTGTTGAGTTTAGATATTTTTAAATAAAATGCCATGTAAAGGATGTGGTATCTTCTCAGGATATCACTTCCAGAGGCAATGTGATATCCATTAGGTATTAATCTTGATCACTGGTTTAAGGGGTTATTTAGTTTCTCCCCTGTATAGTTACTATTTTTCCTTTTGTTTTTAGTAAGTAATTTGTGTGGAGGTAACAAATGTTTTATTACAGAAGCTTCTTTTTTAAATGATCTTGATAATCCTACTTAGTTTTTAGAAGTTATCAGTGTCAAAAAAGAAATAAAAGATTAACTGTTAATTGAGTCAATAATATAATAAGAAACTAATGAACTAATGATCAGTTAGGTAACTGGAAACTTTGGGAGGGGTATTTCTCATACAATACAAAATTAGACAAAGTTTATAATCATCCCTGATGCTGATTTATTGTCAGTAAATCCATTCAAATCACATTTATCGACTATTATATTCCAACATCATGAGAAACCATGAATATACAAATGAATAAGACAAGATTTTTCCCTTTAGTTAATAAAAACATTAATCTTAGTGTTCGTGTACTAAGTCCTAGGATGTTATGAATAAGATAGGATGTTCTTATACTCCTGGAATTTCTAGTCTAATTATTGAAGAGCTCCCAGTCTAATAAGGGAAGTACATAAAATGTGTATTATTTCATGATGATGAACACAAGATAAGCACAAGAGAGATGACCATGGCCATAGAACTTATCAGGTTTCTAAGAAGTAGGTCAGGAAGACAACAGCAGAATTTGACAGGGGCAGGAGAATATAAATAGCATCAGTTTTTCAACTCACTTGAATTTAGGGAAGAGAAATAATAGATGATGAATAATATGTCACTTTTTCCAAGTAAATATTATAATGTTACCAAGACCTATTTTGTCAAGGAACCTAGTAGGTAACCTTTTGTTATATATTTGGATAGTAATTCATCTTAAATCACAAGTTGTAAATGCTATGTGATTGAATTTGAATAGATAATCACTACAGAGCTTTGTATTTGAAATCATATCATCAAAAGGTATTTTGACTTTTTCATTCATTCTTTCAACTGCTTTTCCTCATGGGCAAAGAGGTTTATCTACAAGGGGTAAAAACAAGGCTAAAGCTCAAGACTGTGGGACACAATGAAGTTAGCTCTTTTATATGCATGAAATTGTCAGTCTGACTTCATTAGCATCTTGATTGAAACTACCAAATCCAAAATCTTCTCTGGAACAGTGAGATTATGCCTCCTATCTGATGACAAAGTATAAGAAAAGATGTTCACTTTTGGTTTATGGGAACCAAGCTAAAAGTTCACAATCCATACTCGCGTCTCAGGACTTAGCACCAGTGGAACAAATCATCAACAAAACCATAACTTACAGCTAAACACTGCATGAATAGAATATTCTAATTAGATGATGGTGCCTATGTGTTTTTTAGTTCTTTTATTTTAAAATGGTTTCTAAAGTGGCACCCCAATGAACATAATAATCACATATTTTATCTTTTTAAGTTGACATTAATTTTTCTCAATCAAACTCCCATTTTCTCAAATGCAAGTAGTAACTGAGAAATCTCTAGAATCAACATAAGAAAATATTTCACAGGAGATCAGGAAACTTGATGAGTGTTTGCTCTAGTTACAAATCATTAGCTATTGACAGTCAGCAGACTGTTGATAAAGCAATTTCAGTGTTATGACTGTCATCTAAAGAGTAAAGAAAAGGTTAGATTGGTGAGGGAATTTGAAAGGGACATCAGGGAAGTACTCACTCCTTCTATGCAAGAAGAATAGTTTCCAGGTAGGAGAAAGCCCCACTGATTCCATTGTTCAGAATCTCAGCAAAACCTGTGATGTCAGAGGACACTAAATCATCCAGTGACCGCTTGATACTGGAGTCCACATCTTTGCTGTTTTCATTGGCATACAATGGCACTTTCTTCTTGGTACTTTGTGAGAGAATACCTAAATCTACTGTCACTCACTTTTCTAAAATAAATAACCTTTGGGAAAAAAGTGAGTCACTATTGTGTTTTTAATGCTTTTATTGCTAGAAGAGATAGCATGCCAGAGCTCTGAGTGATGGCAGTTTCACTTATGGGAACAAAGTTTCTTTACATTTCTCAGAAGTTTTTTTTTTGGGGGGGGGGGGAAGGAACTATAATAGAATATTCTAAAATTCCCCCGTCAATGTTAGTTCTTTTATCTTAATCACGTGATAAACTGAGAACTATAATACAACCAAGGTATTATAAAAACCCCTCACTTTTAAAATTTTTTCTCATTTTAAATACTCAACCCAGCTAGATAAATGAAGATACAAATGAATTTGTATTTATTTGTAAATGAAGATAGAAAATAATGCACAACTAGATAGATAAAATGAAAGTCTAAAGGCTAGAAAATTTTGAGCATATTTGGGTTTGCATTTTATCTAACTGTCCCTTAGGATTTTACTTAAAGAAAACACAGAAATTCTGATTCTGGGAATTAAAAATAAGTCTAAAGAAGATATTTCATTGTCTACTAGTTAATCCTGCATTATCCTTGTGTTAAAAAGAGGCAGAAAATAATTCAATAAAAAATATATCAAGAGGTAGCAAGAAGAAAGGAAAAGCTAGCTAAGGTTTATTGAGTCATTTCTTCATACCCGACACTAAGCTGGCCACTTTAGATTCATTATTCCTCCTATAAGCAAAGCAAAACCATTAATCAGATTTAGTTTAGCTTTCGTGTGTCTTCTGAACATAGAAATAAAAGGTGATACATATTCCCTCCACTAACTTTTTCTGTGACCTAGGAAAGAATCATTTTTCTCCAAACTAAAATACTTGAGATCTGATACATGAGAGATGCAGAAATTAGAAAATTCACAAGATTGTTACTATACTCCAGGAGTGAGGGGTGGGGAGGAATAATGTCTGGGACACATCTAACTCTCTAGAAACCAGTATTTGTCTACATACCACAAACTAGTTTTTTAAAAAAATCAACAAATGGAGACACATTCACTTGGAGAGTGCTTAGATATAGAGGACATGAAATTTAAGTCCTTCGTGGAAGTACAAAGTGGAGAGGTTTCACTTTGCTAGCAAACACTGCAAATACACATAGGGGTATTAGATAGAAAAGAAAATATATGTGTTCTGCATACCCATCCTTGCTAGAGTATGAGGAGCATAGCCAGATCAATATCAATGCAAGGGAATAGAAAACTGTCTAACCAAACTGTCCTAAAATTGAATGGATTGCCTCAGGAGGTGGTAAGTTACCCATCACTTAGAACCATTGGCTGGTCCCTCGGTAGAAATATTATAAAAGAAATTCAAACTTAGATGGAAAGCTGGGGAAAGGGGTTTACTTTGAAGTTGATTCATACCCTGGAATTGTGCAGAAATGAAAGGGATATACAGGTAATTGAACCAAATCATTATGCCTCTGAACTCATACAGGCAGAAAAATAAATAAATAAACATTTTTTACATGAACTACACAATAAGAGACCTGAATTAAAAAGGTCAAGAAAAAGTAAGCTGATTAAGTTAGAATATATTGTTTTTACTCACTAGTTGTTCTTATTAATAGGTCAAGTAATTGGTTTATGTCTCAGACTTTCATAAACTGAGACATAAAC
The DNA here is from genome assembly GCF_052094955.1 of Ictidomys tridecemlineatus. Classification (NCBI taxonomy): domain Eukaryota; kingdom Metazoa; phylum Chordata; class Mammalia; order Rodentia; family Sciuridae; genus Ictidomys; species Ictidomys tridecemlineatus. Next base: position 179,643,045 of record NC_135478.1, on the reverse strand, counting down.
CAATTACTTGACCTATTAATGCCAGCACTGGTAGGAGGCATTGTTATTTTAGCCTTTATAAATATCAAATGTGACAGTAGAGTACTGTCATTCATTCAGGTAACAGGTATTTATTGAGCACCTACTATTTGCCACTCAGAGTACTACAGGTTGGGAGATACAACAGTGAAAAACAATGACAGATAATTAGATCCCTACCCTCATGGAGTTTTTAGTCTACTCTAATTGCCCACAGTTGAAATTAAGTCTACTATTTTCATGCACATGCTTTCAATAATTTCAGATTAAAAACATCAAACTAATAAAAAATTTTGTCTCTCATTCATCAGAAAAACCAACATTATCAACTTAGGAGTACCCAATTTACATAATTCAAGAAACCATATTTCTACCAAAAATTCATTACCAGTTACACTTATGGAGTTTGTACAAATATGCATAACAGTCTTCACTATGAATAACATATAGATACAAATTAATTGCATGAATCTGATTCATTAAGAGAACATAATCATTTGAATAATCAAAAATCATTTCCAGTCCGTGCAGTGGGCCTGGGTCGGGCCAGCGGCAGGTGCTCCTCCAGCGCCTGCCATGAAGCGCCCACTGTGCAAAGTACGCGAGGGGAGGCGCGGCTCTTTACAGTCTTCAGATGTATAGTGCTTGTCTAAATCAGTAAAAGCATTCATAGTTATTACATCTAGTTCTTATCTTAAAGATCCCCATAGCTTGATTTGCTATAAAAATTAAATTTGCAGATGAGTTGAAAGTTTGGTAGTAGGATTAGGTTAGAAGCTAGGAAAAAAACTTTCAAGATTAATTTATTTGATTTAGTTGATTCAACATTACCAAGAAAAGCTATATTGAAGAGGCAGAATCAATGAACTTAGGTGGAAGATGGCGGGGGAAAGGATCACTTTGAAATTTATTCCTACCCTGGCATCATAAAAGAACCAAATTTTCATGCCTCTGAACTCATATAGGTAGAAATACAGCAAATTTGAACAAACTTGTGTGTCTATAATATATGTACATATATCCATATGTATATTTTTAAATTGCAACATAATTGACATATATTTGAATTCATCCTTTAAAATGAACAATTCAATGGGATTTACCTCATTTACAGAATTGCACAACCATCACCTTTCGTATTTAATTCCAGAAACTTTTAACCACCCCAAAGTGAAATCCTCTAGCCATTATCAGTTAACTCTCTATTCCTTTCTCTCTCTAGTCTCTGGAAGCCACTAATCTGCTCTCTATCATCTATGGATTTGCCTATACAGAACTTTTAATATAAGTGGATATATTATGTGTTCGTTCATTTCTGGCTATTTTCACAGGTCAAGTAATCGGTTTATGTCTCAGTTTATGAATGCCTGAGACATAAACCAATTGTTTGACCTATTAATGCCAGCACTGGCATTAACAGGTCAAGTAATTTTCATGAGTTCAGAGGCATGAAAATTTGGTTCTTTTACAATGCCAGGGTTAAAATAAACTTCAAAGTGATCCTTTTTTTCCCCATCTTCCACCTAATTTCATTGATTCTGCCATTGAACTCTTCTTGGATGTATAGCAATGAGTGGAATTTCTGGGTCTGTGGGATGTTCTGCTAGTGTCCACTATGAACATGTATAGAAAATGAACTTCTGGCCTGTTCTTCACTCTGCTTAGACCCAATAGAGTCCCCTTGGTCCCAGATTAGCCTCTCCTAGGATCATGCTGGCAACTGTGCATTAGCCATTTACTTCATCCAGCTCCTGGCCAAGACTATCCATAGCAGACCTGCCAACACTAAACTCAGCATCCAGTCCACATGGGAACTGAGGGAAAAACAAGAATGCAAACTATACCTCTCTCTGCCCACACCACCTTTTTAACTATGATATGACCTCCCCAAGTGGATACCAGATAACCCTGCCTGCAGTTTCCTCCCAGAATCCCAACAGCTAATAGAGAATTAACCCATCTTCTCCTAGTGTTTCTCCCCCATTTATCTGATGTATTTGTCCACAATAGGGGAGATGAGGAGAAGGCCAGCATGTCTCAACTCCTCTCTTGAGTTGCAAGGCTCAGAATAAAGAGTTGAGAACTTGACCAAAAATCTTCCCACCATCATTTCTGTTTCCACCCTTGTAGTGCACCAAAATGGATGGATTTTTAAAATAAATTCTTCTGTAATTTAGTGATTCTCATTAGAGGATGGTTTGGAATTCTGGGATGGTAGTATTGTCACAATGATGGGGTGGTGCAACTGACACTTAATTGAACAGGATCAAGGGCATTAGATGCTTTTCACAGTGTTTAGAACCATTCTGCCTCTACTTTTTTATATTGTTGTTTTGGCACTGTGGATTGACCCAGAGGTGCTTAACACCTGAGTCACTTCCCCAGCCCTTTTTTATATTTTATTAGACACAGAGTCTCACTGAGTTGCTAAGTGCCTTGCTAAGTTGCTGAGGCTGGCTTTGAACCCACAATAGTTCTCCCTCAGCCTCCCAAAGCTACTGGGATTACAGGCATGCGGCACCATGCCCAGCTCTATTTTTTTAAGTAACAGCTTTACTGAGATACACATACTGTATAAGTCACCTATGTAAAGTATTATTCAGAGGGTCTTTTATTTTCTGCATTTTCTTCAGATTAAATGGAATGTGCAGTAATTTAACATAGCTATGATGATTCTAGATGTGGCAATAGATGTTCAATATTAAAATGGCTTGAGGGCTTTTATTTTCCTCTCATTGCTATTTCTGATGTATATTTTAAAGTTCTGTTCTCAGATTCCCATAGAACTAAAGAACTCAAACTTTATTTCAAATTTATGCTATATTTGCCATTGTCTATATTTTTATGGCTTACTCCTGCTATTTAACTTCAATGGTCTTTCTTATCTGTTGCCACTTTAACTCATAGTTTCCATAATTTAATTTTTAAGTGTTTTTTATCTGATAAATATAGTCTTCTTCATGGATTTATAGAGAGGAATGAGTAGTGAGATAAAGGAGAAAGTTATAAAGGAAGAATGAAGGCCCAATCCGTGTAAATCATGTAGAATAAGGTACAATAATATATGTCCATTGAAGTAATTTTTTTCAAAATTTGAGTTTTAAACAAAAGTGCACCATGAACACTTCACCCTTGCTGTAACCTGTAGTCATATTTTTATTTTAACCAACTACATTCACATAAGCAAAATCTCTCAAGAAAAATAATTTGAATAGTCAGTGACACTTGTGCCAAAGGATTTTTTTTTCAAAAACTTGAATCATAGGTACATGGGAATCCATTTCAAACCACACTTTACATTATAATCACTTAATTTTACATTATAATTATTTAATTTTTCTGTTTTTTTTTTAATATTGCTTCTCTTCAGTGAGATTTTGAAATGTCTAAATCCAAAACTAGGAAAAATCTTTGCTTTAGGCTATATAGTAACCTAAAATCAGAACACTCTTAAGTTGGTTAATTCAGAAATTAACAGTATACAAAATGTAAAAAGACAGAAAAACTAAATAAATCTGATTCTTAACACCAAAAGCAACAGATTCCCCAACACACACACACACACACACACACACACACACACACACACACACACACAGGGTTTTAGAATCTATTTCTTTCTTTCATTTTTTATTTTTATTTATATATGACAGCAGAATGCATTATAATTCTTATTAAACATATAGAGCACAATTTTTCATATCTCTGGTTGTATACACAGTACCTTCACACCAATTCGTGTCTTCATACATGTACTTTGGATAATAATGATCATCACATTCCACCTTCATTTATAACCCCATGTCCTCTCCCTCCCCCTCCAACCCCTCTGCCCTACCTAGAGTTCATCTATTCCTCCCATGCTCCCTGACCCCATCCCACTATGAATCAGCCTCCTTATTTCAAAGAAAACATTCAGCATTTGGTTTTTCAATTTTAAAATATAACTAGTAGAATGACTCTGACTTAACTTTCCTATGTACATACATGAATACACCAGAGTGAATCTCCACATCATGTACAACCACAAGACTGGAATCCTAATTAGAATAAGATGTACTCCATATTTGTACAAATATGTCAAAATAGACTCCACTGTCATGCGTAACTAAAAAAAAAACAAATAAAAAATGAAAAGTTCTAACCTCAAAAAAATTACTTACATATTAAATTTTAAATTTATTTTTAACTGATACAGAAAACATAAAAGTCATACATATTTACTGGGAAACATGATGTTTCAATACATGTATACATTGTGCAATGTTTAAATCAGATTAAACAGTCTAGCTCTTCCAATGTTTATCATTTCTTTATGATAATCAAAATTCCTCTCTCCTAGCTTTTTTAAATATATAGTACTTATCATTATCTATAATCATCCTACCATGCAAGAGCACACCAGAACTTCTTGCTCCTACCTAACTGCAACTTAGTGTCCATTGATCAACCTCTCCCTGTCCCTCCCCACTATCAAAGGTTTTGAGTGTATTCAGAATTGTGCAACCATCACCACAGTGATCTTAGAATATTTTAAAAGAAATCCTGTACCTATTAGCAATCAATCTTCACTTCTCCTCAAATCCCTATCCCTAAGCAACCAGAAATCTGCTTCCTATCTCTATGGATTTACCTATTATCTATATTTCATATGAATTGAATAATGCCATTATGTGGCTTTTTGTGTCTGACTCCTTTCACTTGGCATAATGTTTTCAAGGTTCATGTGTGTGTAATGCATTAGTACCTCATTTCTGTGGCTGAATAATATACTGTTGCGTTAATATTTATTCCACATTTTATTTGTCCATTCATCCACTGATAGACATTTGAGTTGTTTCCACTTTGGGATATTTGAATAAAACTGTTATGAACATTCAGGTACAAGTTTTTGCATGAACATATGTTCTTATTTTTCCTGGGTATATGCCCAGGAGTGTAATTGCTGGGTCATGCAGTAACTCTACATTTAACTCTTGAGGAAAAGCCAGACTGTTTTTCAAAGTCTCTGCCCCATTTTACTATCCTGCCAGCAAAATATGAAGGTTCCAGTTTCTCTCCACCCTTATAAATGCTTGTTGTATTTTTTATTATCGTAGGCATCCTAGTTGATGAGAAGTGGTATCTCATTGTGGCTTGATTTGCATTTCCCTGATGGCTAATGAAGTTGAGCATCTTTTGATATGTTTATTGGTCATTTGGTTATCTTCTCTGGAGAAATATCATGCCTTTGGAATATCCCACTATCCTTTTATAAAAGTAAAAACATTCCTTACCATTATCTGAGCCTAGAATTTAGCTCCAATTTATATAGAATCATGAAGCATTTTTTTTTTGGTTGTAATATCCAGTGAATTCAAGGGAAGCAATTACCATGTAAACTGAGCATAGGTTATACCTTGTTTAATTTGGAAGATTTATTCATTATTTCAGAACATCATTTCATCAGTGGCAGTGCCTTCGTGGTACTTGAATTGCTTAGTGCAATATGCCTTTTTTAAAAATCAGTCTGCATTTGTTCCTGTGACATGTAAATGTCTCAGATAGATATGATACCCTTTTCAGCCTTTATAGAATCACAGAGATCTCATTGAATATTAACAATAAGAGTTGTTTTATGGCTTGGGAGGCAGAGGATCTTGTTCAAAGTCAGCCTTAGCAAAAGCGAGGCCCTAAGCAACTCAGTAAGACCCTATCTGTAAATAAAATACAAAATAGGGCTGGGAATGTGACTCACTGGTTGAGTGCCCCTGAATTCAATCCCCGTACCTGCCCCCCCAAAAAAGTGTTGTTTTAAAAAATATTTTATCACTCCCAACTGACATATTTAATGTTGTATAAAAATCCATGTTGTGAAAATTACATATTAAAATTATATAATTTTTAATATTCTGTTGTTTTTCAATCTTACTTTGATTTTGTTCACAGAATTTCTTGGTAGCCTTTTCTGATACTATTCTCTTTTCCAATCTACCTTCTTTCTCTTTGCCTAGCTAAAGATATATTATCAATGGTCTTTTTAAATACCAAAGACTGGACACAGTAGAATTTTAAGGCAGGAGATGGACTTATTTTACATTATACTAACAAAAAGACCAAAGTCATTTGTATGAATATCATATTTCCTTATTTTTTCCTTTTCAACTGCCTGTAATTTGTCTCCGCTCTTTCAATACTTCAACTATGATTATCCCCTTTCTTTTATCATATGCAAATAAGCCTGATCTATGATTATATATCATAATTCTATTTTATGTTTTCATTTTCACTCATACTTCTGCTCTTTCATTTTCTCAGATGTCTGATAGAAAAGTTTCTTCTCTTACATTCAAACTTTCATTATTACAAGATAGAAGCAGCTGACCCCTTCATTACATCTTCTTGCCTAGACATGCCTAGGCATTAACACATTGAAAGACTTTTTATTTTCCAATAAATTACTTACCCTTTCTTTCTCTTCTATATTAGGCTTAGATTATTAAATTGATTTTTTGGAATTATTTGTGGAGGTAATTTATGTTTTCTTTTCAAAATAATAAAGGAAGCATTACAAGACCTTACTTATGAACTTGGGACTTTGGTCTGACAGGGTTAGAACCCATGGTCTACAGATCCTCCTCTGACTTTCATAGGTGGAAAGTGCACCTTCTCTGTGCACCAGCAGGCTCTATGATGTCAGGTGAGTGTGCTTGGTTCTTTATATGCTGAAAAAATTTAGATAGTCATCTCTAACCCAAGCCTGATTTCAAGATTAATGGAATCAGGTAATTACCCTCTCATCCCCAACATAGCAAGCCCCAAGGCTTGGCTTCAGAGGTGGAAAACAACAAAACTCATGATTTTAAGAGACAGGTTAAAATGTGTTGCTTTAATGGTTGCTAACTATAAAGGACTTAAGCAAAGTAGGAGGTAACATAATCGTGTTTGATTCTATAAACTCCAACTGCTCTGCAGAGAATTGACTATAAGAGGCCCAGTACCAACTCAAGAGACACGCAAAAGCCTTTCTGGTTTTCTTTGAAATCCTGTGCAAATGAATGTACCTAGTCTTACCTTATGCATCCCCATGGTACCAGATATCATTAAATTCATCTTTTACCACTAAAAGGAATCTGGAGATTTATGGAATTAGCAGCACAATACTAGAATTTAAATAAAGACCTAGGTCAGTGGCTTAATGATCTTAAAAGTCTAACTCCTTTATATCCTCACTCTATGTATTGATTATCTTTAAGTAATGTGGTTGCTCAGCTGTGTCTGGACCTCTACAGCCTCCAACTAATAAAAGCCAAACAGAATAGGAGTCCAGTTGCTGGGGCATGAATTTGAAGTACTGAAGCTTTACGCATCTTGCCTTCTCTGCCTAAGTCCTCCCATTTTATTTGTTTTAATAAATGATTTAATAACATTGTATTAAGTCCAATATCAAAACATCTCCAGTAACTATCACATGGCTTTACAGAAACTAGAATCACATTGGTACATGTGAATTGTTTAATAAACATTGTATTATTAATCCAGCCACCTACATGTGTCTGATATTCCAGACTGGAGAGAGTCATCAACTGCCTCAAATTATTTGGGGAAGGGTTGGGTATAAATTATAGATTATGGAATATATAAGTCAGGATTACCAGCAAGAAGAAAATCCAGAGAAGGGTTGGAGAATCTTTTCATGCAAAATATTCAAAAAGAAAAAAATTATTTGTTTCTCTCAGAAATAGGTAGAACTGAACGTACTAGATTTCTTTATCCCTTGCAGACAGAGGAGTCTGTGATTCATTAAGAATAGTAACTTAAGTAGAAGAATTTAAGGTTATTTGGGTCGTTTTCTGTCTGATTGTGTGATTACAATTTCTGGTTTATTCTGTTTACTTTACTAGCACATACTTTGTGTTTCTTTTCTCTAGTCTAAATCACTCACTTCTTGATCAAATGAAGAATCTTCATGGAATATGACTTCTTATCTTACCGATTCAGCAAAATGTTTACTTTTTGTATCAGTTTTCAGGAGCAGCATTATAAAGTATCGCAAAATGAATGACTTGAAAAATTTGTTGTCTCAGATCTGGAAGCAAGAAGTACGAAACCCTCTGAAGATACTAGAAATGAATCTATTCCAGGCCTTTCTCCTGGCTGCTGTTATTTCTTTGGTTTGTGGAAACAGCTCCTCCAATCCTCACAGGGTGTTCTTCCTGTGTGTGCATGTGTCCAAATTCCCCTTTTTATAAGGACACTAGTCATATTACATTAGGGACCCACCCTACTCCAGTGTGACCTCATCTCAAGTATGTAATTATGCTACAATGACACTACTTCCAAATAAGGTCACTTTCTGGGATACTAGGGGTTAGGACCTCAAAATATAAATTTTGAGCAAGGAAATACAATTCAACCCATAACATTTACCTTTTGGCTAAAAGTTAACAATGCTTTTCATCTGTGAAATTATGACTGTGGGAAAGGAAGTAAAATAGTGCTTTTGAAGTGTATAGCAAGTATGACTTCTACTTTCAGTTTCTAGTCCTGCTTATTTTTCTTCTTGGTATTGAAGAAGAAAAATGCCAGAAGTCTTGAACAATTTTAAGTATTCATAAGTTGGTCAGAGTGGGTTTTGTGAAAGAAAATATAGTATCAATAGAGATATGGCTACTTGTCATGAGATTATATGCAAAGTTCCAGCCAAACTTTAATGCCAAATTTTTTTTTATTTGAGCATATAAACACTGCTGATGTACACCTTGGCTTCCTGATGTCATTTCCCTCAATCTTCAAAACCAAATTCAATCCAGGCAAAATTGTGACGCAAAGGAGAAGTGCCTTTTTGGCTAGTCCTTTCCCTTCCTCCCCTTGCACAGCATGCCTGAGGCACTGTACCATGTCCCAACTGCCAGCATCCTCTGGGTCCTCTAGTCATTCTGCCTGAGCCTTGCTGTTTGGCCCTTCCTGCCTCTGCCACTCAGGGTTTATATGAGCTCACTTGGAGAAATCTGTAAGTTCTGAATTTCTTCAGGGTCAGACTCTCTAAGATGACTTCTTTGATCAAAATTAGCAAAACTAATGCTTTGTGGTAGTAGAAGACAGATAAAGGAGTTACCCATCATCCTTCCACACCTTCTAGATAAATCCATGTATCAAAAAAAAAAGAACTTCTGGAAACAATGATGATGCTCTGTTGTCTAATTCAGTATAGTAGCTTTTATTTGGATCCTTGGGCAGGGCCAGTCATTAAATATGCAGGGTCCAGTGCAAAATGCCAAAACAGGGCCCCATACCAAGCACCCCAATTCATGGGAGAGAGACAACCCCAAAGAATTGTAACCTCCTTGCTACCATATGCTCAGTACCTAGATTATGTGTATTCAAAAGGCCCCAGCCTAGTTACCGGGCAGGCAGGCGATGGTACTAACTAACACTCTAGGATGGAGACAGCTGCCACCTTGTCCTTCCCTGAAACACTACAGGACATGTACCAGATTCTGACCCTCCTTGAACCCACACTCAGAACTCCTGCAGGGGCAGAAGGCAACAAGAGAAATAAGGTTTCCTCCATCTGCTGAGGTGATCTGGCAGCTGGCCCAGGAGAGAGTGGCAGTGGTTATGAGAGTGACTAGCAAGGAAGACGCAAGGTGGGCCTAGAGCATCAGGGGATGGAAAGAAGAATCCTAGTGCACCTGACAAGGGCAAATGGGGAGGCAGTAGGAGGTAACATTTTGTGTGCATGAAGGCTCAACATCACCAGCAAATGCTACATTGTCCCATCAGACTGATTGTTAAAGGTTTCAAGACAGCAGCCACAGAATATTAAACCACAAGCACAGGGGCTCCATAGAAAAGGAAGAACATTTTTCATGCAAGCAGATCTTTGTAGTCTTTCTTCAATCACATGACATCATAAGAGAAACCAAAAACATCCTACAAAGCATATAGGATTTGGCATGAGAAGACCAGGATTTGTACCTGAGATTCAGACTTATTAACTAGTATTATCAATACTACTTGATATGACAGCAGTTAATAAAAAGTATAGGTCACTATATCACTAATTGGTTATTTTAATATTCTAATAATTATATTTCAGCATAATTTTATTATATGATCTTATTTTTTATTTTATGCATATCTATACATTATTCCAAGAAGAAAGTTTTGGGGCTCGATCAGACTGCCTAAGTGGCCAAGGACACAAAAATTTTTAGAAACACTTACAGGATTATGCTAAGGAGAAAAAAAAATCTAGACACAAAAGTCTACTTAGACTCTGTGATTCCATCCACATGATATTGTGGAAAAAGCAAATTTATAGGGATAGAAATCAATAGGGGAAAAAGGAAATTGACTATAAATGAGTATTGTTTACTGTTTGGAGCAATGTGGTGGTTACACAACTGTCTGCATTTGTCAAAACTCTTGGTATGCTTAAAAAAGGAGAAATATAATGCATGTAAATTAAATGTAAGTACACCTGACTGTTTAAAACTGCTTCTATTAGTACATTAGAGTTATACATAATAGTGGGGTTCATTTTGATAGAATCATACGTGCATGGAATTAATTTGCTCCATTTCAGTCCCCAGTGCATCCTCTTTCTATCCTCATCTCCCTCCCTCTATTTCCTTTCCTCTATTCTACTAATTTTCCTTCTACTTATTTATTGTTTTGATAAACTTGGTACTCTATAGATAAACATAAAAGTGCAATTTACTGTGGCATATTCATCTATATATGTAGCATAAGTTTGTCAAATTCATTCCACATTTCCTCCCTTTTTCTGTCCCTCCTCCCTCCCTCTTGATCTCCTTTCTCTGTTCCACTGATCTGTCCTCTATTTTCATGAGATTTTCCCCCACACACGCATACTCTTTTTTATTAACTTTACTGTACTCTAGTTTCTATATATGACAGAAAACATTCAAACCTTGACTTTCTGAGTCTGGTTTATTTCACTTAGCATGGTGTTCTCCAGTTTCATACGTTTATTGGCAAATGCCATAATTTCATTTGTTTTTTAAGATTTTTTAAGCCTTTTTAAGTTTTTTAAATTGTTGATAGACCTTTATTTTATTTATCTATATGCAGTGCTGAGAATCAAACCCAGTGCCTCACACATGCCAAGCAAGTGCACTACCACTGAGCCACAGACCCAGACCTCATTCTTCTTTTTTGCTGAGAAAAACTCCATTGTATATTTGTACCACATTTTCTTTATTCATTCATATGTTGATAAGCCCCTGGGCTTGTTCCATAACTTGACTATTGTGAATTGTGCTGCTATAAACATTGATGTGCCTATATCAGCATAGAATGCTGATTTTAATTCTTTTGTATAAATACTAAGAAGTGTGATACCTGGGTCATAGGGTAGTGCTATTCCTAGTAGTTTTAGGAATCTCCATACTGCTTTCCAAAGTGATCGTACTAATTTGCAGTTCTACCAACAATTTATGAGTCTACCTTTCCCTCATATCCTCATCAGCATTTATTGTTACTTGTATTCTTGATGATTGCCATTCTAACTGGAGTGAGATGGAATCTCAATGTAGTTTTAACTTGCATTTTCCTGATTGTCAGGCATGTTGAATAAATTTTCATATATTTGTTGGCTATTTGTATTTCTTATTTTGAGAAATCTCTGTTTTAGTTCTTTTGCTCATTCATGGATTGGGGTAGTGTTGTGTGTGTGTGTGTGTGTGTGTGTGTGTGTGTGTGTGCGCGCGCACGTGCATTTTGGAGTTCTTTATATATTCTGAATATTAATCCCCTGTCAGAGGAGTAGCTGGTAAAGATTTTCTCCCATTTTGTAAGCTTCCTCTTCATGATCTTAATCGTTTCTTTTTCTGTACATCTTTTTGATTTTGATGCCTTCTGATTTATTGGAATAAACCTGATGTTTAAAGAAAAAATAGAAGCCTGCTAGGAGAGAGGACCCAGCATGATGGTGTGGAAGGAACCACTCCACTGACCTGAACAACTGCCCTGGGCTGTTAGGTAAGAGAGGAATGAACTTTTATTATGTTGACTTCATGTGTTTTTGTCTATTTGTTACTACAGTTTAAACTACCTGTGTATAGTTTGGGAAAGTATGTTTTATAACATAGTACAAAGGTTGGAATAAGAGCAATCATGTTTAAGTCCTGAGGTTGTTGCTTAAGAGGTTCACATAACTTGGACAATCACTTAATTTCTCTGAACTTCAATTTCTTCATCCATAGAATAAATGATTAGCTACTACAGAAATCTTAAGTCTAGTAAATGAAAAACTGTTAAGTAGCCACATAGTCTGATTGTATTTGGAGCATAACCCAATATATTTGTAGTTCCAACCCTATAAAATCTAGTATTACACTTTCTTTAACACTACTGTTCCTTGAGATGTAATCTCTCTTCTTTATCAAGCAATTTTTATATCTCAAAGTTAGACGGGATTTCAAGGCCATCTGATCTAATCCTTTATTTTCTATTTCTGTTTAGGGGAACAAACAAAAGCAATAGTATGGATTTAGGTTCTAGGGGATAGAATTGGTAACTATGATCTACCACTGAAAAGGAAGATCCATAAAATCTCCATAGTTTGAGTCAAAGCCATAGCTTTTTAAGGCACAGCACCAGGCCAGAGGGCTTCCACTATTCTGAAAGAACTAAGGGAATACCTGGGAGGGAGAAGACCAGTATTTAGGAAGCTGTAAATTTATTGAAATGAAGCCATTCTCTTCTTTTGCCTCTGAAAAGCCAAAGAAAGGCAATCAGAAAGACTGAAGATTCCCAAACTCTCCCTATCAACAAAACTGGAGGATAGAGGGAGAATCTGTCTAAGTGCAGATCAGTCATTGGATTGGCCAAGTGCCTGATGCTACTTCCAAGACTGATGATAGATCTGAGAGCAGGTTTTCCTGGAAGGGTGTTTTTGGCAGCCTAGAAGGCCAAGATGACAATGAGCCACCTTACTTCTATTCTACTGAACAACTGAGGGGACCCCAACAGCACAAAGCAAGTGGAGTAGACCACTTATAGCAGGGGGACCAGTCATGGCATTTGTGGAGTCCAAGCCAGACCTGCCATGCTAGGGACTGCAGAAAGACAGGCTCCTCTTCACGCCCTTTGGGTTTGTTGTTTGTTTGTTTTTGTTACTAGGAATTGAACCCAGGGGTGTGTTACCAGTGAGCTACATCCCCAGAGCTTTTTTATTTTTTTTATTTTGAGACAGGGTCTCATTAAATTGCCTCGGCTGGTTCAAACTTGGACTTCTTCTGCCTTAATCTCCCAAGTCACTGGAATTACAGGTGTGTGTCACCACACTTGGCTCTTTGCACCCTTTGAAAACCAATAAATACACTGATATGGTTTGGATCTGGAATGTCCACCCAAAGACTCATGTGTTGAAGGTTTAGTCCCCAGTACAACAATGTTCAGAAGTGGAGTTTTGGAAAGTGATTGGGTCATGAGGGCTCTGACCTCATCAATGCGTTAATTCCTAGAGGGATTCATAGCTGAATGGATTATTGGGAGGAAAGGGAAACTGTAAGAGATAGAACCTAGTTGAAAGAAGTAGGCTCTTAGGGCTGTGCCCTGGGAACTATGTCCCTAGCCTCTTTCTCCCACCCCTGCTTCCCAGCTTCCATGATGTTAGCAGCTTTCCTCTGCCATTCCTTTCCACCATGATATTCTGCCTTGCTTCAGCCCCAAGGCAGTGAAGCCAGATAACTACAGACTGAAATCTCTGAAACCATGAGCCAAAATAAACTTGTCTTCCTCTAAGTTGTTTTTCTCAGGTATTTTGTCACAGTGCTGAAAATTGGCTAATACATACACCTCAGAGAGAATCAGGATATTGTTGCTACCACAAAATGTGGATTTATAAGCCCTAGTCAGTATTGGAGAATCAATTCCTCACTTACAACCAACAGAGTACTATCAACTATCTCACTCCTGGCCATTCTCTAAGGAGACCTCTGCCACACACTTTCCTACTCGTTTCCCACCCTGAAACCAGAAGGGCAGTGATAAGAAAGGAGGGATGAAGGGACAGGCATCAGATAGCATCCATACTCTAGTCTCCCAGGCCACAAGACCATTACTGCAGCCACTGCAGATACCACCAACACTGCTGCTACCACCATCAACACCACTACCAGCAGCATCTCCACCATGACTGCTACCACCACCAGCATCAAACAACTCGAGAGTCAAAAGTCTCATCTATATGGTGTAGGTGGTGGTAAAGATTTCAGCCACATATGAGCTGGTTGAGAGACTTCTTCTAATAACTGCTGTATCTTTGAAGCTGTAGGATTATACTGCCATGCCTCAAGAGACCCTCCCCTGAGGCATGGCACAATTTGGGAAAAAAAAAATAAAATTATTTCATGCTTAAACCCGTAACAAACTAGACTTTTTGGTAGAATGAATAACAATATTCCCTGATCAACAAGTTCATCCCAGGCACTAAATTTGGTATCTGTTTAAGCATGATCTCTTTGACACCTAGAATTTCCCTGCTGTTTTAGCTCCCAAGCCAAGGTAGGCTGATGCATTCTTCCAAACTCCTATATCAAAGTTCTTGGTTTGCCAATGAACGATGTCATCATATATCTTAACCACACTCACTGGCCTGGCAATCATTAATATCTAATGAGTTAAGAGCATGAAGCAGAAACAAGAGGTTCAGTGGATCTCAGAGCTTTGCAAGGCAACTGCTCACCAGAGCATTAATTTGCTGGTTAATGGATGTTCACATAGGAGAAAACATAGAATGGGAAAATTGCTTCTTGCAACACTAATGCATTTAATTTTGGATAATCGGCATTCATTTGTAGAAAGTGAGGACACCAGTACCAAAAGCAAAGTTGCAACCAATTGCTTGCCTTTGGGTTTTGGTGGTGGTGGTGGTGGTGGTGGTAGTGGTGGTGGTGGTGGTGGTATTTTTGGTTTATTCTGCTTTTTGCTTTTGGAAAGTTAAAAGTTCACTTTGAAATGACTTGACAAGGATAAATTCATTATAATCATCACAAATTATAAATTCACCATAATTAATAAACCCAGTAGGGGAGAAAAAAAGCCAAAATCATATGCTTAGATATTGTTATGGGTTGAATTATGTCCCCCCTCCCAGATTTGTATGTTAAAGTCTTCAACTCCAGTATCTCAGAATGTGACTGAATTTGAATATAGACTCTCTAGAAAGGTAATTAGCTTTAAATGAGGTTAAAATAAGGCTAATCCAATATTATCAGTGTCTTATAAGAACAGGAAATTTGGACACAGATGCCCAAAGAAAAGCCCAATAGAAAACATAAGAAGAAAACAGTTGTCTACAAGCCAAGAAGAGAGGCCTTAGCAGAAGCCAACCAGCTGACATCTTGACCTCAGACCTCTAGCCTCCAGAACTAAGAGAAACTAAATTTCTGTTATTTAAGCCACATGCTTTGTAACACTTGTTACTGCAGCCCTAACAAACTAATTCAGCCATCATTAGTTTTTAACAATATATTTTCACTTCAAATTGTACCATTATAGAGCAGGGAAGTGCCCAAACATCAACTGTTATATCCAACTCTATCATTTTATGTATGCTAATAATAACTAGCTGCACTGAGTTCCCAGTGTGGTAGATACTGTAAGGGAGGGAAGGAGGGAGGGAGAGAGGGAGGGCAATAGACAGATAGATAGATAGATAGATAGATAGATAGATAGATAGATATTCATATGAACCCTACCTGTGGATTTATTGTTATCTCCATTTCGACAGGTATTTGGTCCCAGGGAACATCAGATCCTGGCATTTAATCTTAGGTGGCACCAAACACCTAACCTCTTAAATATTACCCTGGAAGGAGTTAAGCAATTTGCCTAAAATTAACAACTAACTCATTGCAGAACTGGAGCTAGAATGGAGGTCACCTGACTCCCAAACCAGAATACTGCCTCAATTACCCTAAAGATGTTTTAAAAGTCAAATTTTAGAAAGTTACTTGGCTGGTGCATGGTTGCCTGAAAAATCCCTGAGACCCCCGGACCTGTTTCATGCTCTGCAATTTATTTACAAACATTTCATAAGCCATCAAAGGACTTGAGTATGTAAAATATCTGAGGCGTTTGAGGATCAATGATGGGTCACAGGAGATGAGGCTACAATGATTGGGTTTAAGGTTTGAAGAGGAAAACTCAGTGCAGTTTAGAATACAGGGAAAAGTTTTTTCCATACCTACAGATTCATAAAATTGAATATGCCCTCAATGTTCTTTATTCCTCCCCATTTGTTCATTTATTTACAACTGGAATCCCAAACCTATCATTCTGAAGTCCAGGCATTTTAAAAAGTTTTTTTTCAAGATTTTTAAATGTACATACAGTAATTTTACACATTTTTGAGGCACAGTGTGACATTTCAATACATAAATATATAAATATATATATATGTAATGGTCAGATATATATAAATTGTAATGGTCAGATTGTGGCAATTAGCATCTCTATCACCTCAGACATTTGTTATTTCTTTGTGTTGGGAACATTCAAAATCCTTTTATAGACAATGTGTACATAAGTAGGAACTATGGAATTTAGGAAGTTTTCTTTTAAAAGAACTACTTTTCCTCTTTAAGACTTCCTCCTGACATTCTCATTAAATCCAGACTGTAAAATATCACTTTTGAAATCTTTAACGAGGCATACAGTTTATCACTGTGATATGAAATTTCATAAATGGAAGGTGCTAAGTTATAAGCATGAAAGTATTCATTGCAGTGTTAGGAGAAATTGCATCCTCTAGGCTACAGCGTGTATCAGGGATTCTGCAAGTGTGGTCCTGTGGCCAGCACCAGCAGCAACCCCCTAGGATGGGAACTTGTCACATGCCTTCCATCCCAGTGAACTAAATCAAAAACTCAGAAACCTGTGTTCTAGTAAGTAGGTGATTCAGATGTATGTTTTCAAACCAAAAATTCTATAAGTACCAAAAATTTTTTTGAAAAAGTCTTTAAATATTGAACTCCAAAATCATTAGTAAAATTCTTTCAAAGAGAAAATTGGCACCAAAGACATAGCACCACCTATTAAAGGGATGCTTATTTTGATTTCTTAGTTGCCCTTAAACACCAAGAGTCTGTGAGCATTGAGAAATAATAATCTCTTCATTAAATAATTACATAATCACAAATCATGGTACTTTTTGGTCAAAGTTTTTATTTATCATTCCTTTTTTTAAAAGTGTCATCCCTATGAAGAAATTCTTTTGAAGTATTATCTATTCCATTAAATATTCTGAATTCTAAATAAGGATAACACTAACATGTTAATCGTGATTATCTCTAGGGAAAGGAATTATGGATCAATTTGATTCTGTCTTTATATTTTAAGAAAAATATTAAGGTACAGTTAAACAAGTATATGAAATTCTATTAAATTTAATAGAAAGTCATCATTCATAATGGCTGTGGCCAGATCCACTATTAATAGGTAAAGAAAGGTTTTGCTAATGACACAGAAAGCACTTTTAACAAACAGGATTGAACAGAGATATTTTTTATTACCTTTCTTTTTTGCCTTCTAATAGGTGACAGATGGACTAACTATATTAAATTGGAATTAGATGGGAATTATTCCAGGGAAAAAGTCCAAATAGACTTATTTTCATTCTAAAAGTTTTTTTTTTAACGTGAAATGTTTCCTACTCTAAGTAAAGAATATGCTCTGGAATCTACAGAAAAGTTCTTTATATAATACGCAGAGTCACTGTGTATAATCTTCTGTCGTGCTTAATGGTCCTCAGTTCCATAGGCTGATGCTCTTTGGTTGATTGGCAGTTATCTTGTAATGAAAAGGGATTCATATTTTAGCTGTTCCCTCTTTATTGCAATAACCAAGATTGAAGTTGGTTTTTTTTTCCTTCCTCACTCTGATTCTTTAAGATGCATTTTCCTTAACATAGATCTATTGTTTTCATCTTTAAATGTTTTTCATTTAGATTTCTTTTAGGTACTTCCTGTGAATTTTATGAGTCCCCATGCTTCGTACTGCTGTGGTTGTCATTTCTGAAACCAATGAAGCAAAGCCTTTTATCGAGTTGACTTGTACCAATCTACTGAGCTAGAACAAAGTTTGGCATTCTATTTCTTTACAATTTCCTACCCAAGAGATTACTCTGTGTTTAATGTTGCTAGACTAACTTTTTGAAATCCCAAATATGGTCATTTTTTTCTTATGTTCATTTTTGTCATTTCCCAAATACTGAGCTATTGTCTTTTCACTATGATTTAGTGAAGGAAGCTCAGAATTAGAGTCAAAAGCCCTGGATGAAGGCCAAGTTCTGCCACTTACTGATTCTATGAATCACTTAACTTCTTTGAACTCTACTTTTCTCAGCTATAAAATGAAAGTACTATAAAACGCATCAGACTTTATAAAAACAAATAATAAAACAGCAATGCAGTAAAATTTTAGAATGATTACTTTTATTATTTTCTGTCCTGACTCAAGGGCCCCAAGTAGCATGAACAACTAAAGAAGGGAATAGAGAGTAATTCAAAGGAAATAAAATCTGTCTTGAGAACAGAGCCTAGATTTTGCCCTTGTAGCATTCTTATTTCCACATACACACCCTGTACTTATATATCCATACCTTTTTTCAATTTCCAAATGTTTCCTAGAAGTTTAGTCGGGAGATTTTTGACCACACCTGGAAGCAGTTCTATGCTGAAAGAGGTTCTGGGGAAGGGTTGGGTGGTGATGGTGAAATTCTAAAAGAAAAAAAAAATCTCTATATACCCCAGCACTGCAGTCATCTGTCCAACCTGTAGTTCCCCTCCAGAAATCACTGCCACGTTTTTTTCCTCAGGTTTGCTGGGGAAAGGTCTTAAAAGAGATGGGTGTGTAGAGAATCTATATACTGTACAGCCAATAAACCCTTCTCAATTTCAAGAATCAATAATACTGGGTGACTTTAACATGCCTCTTTCGCCACTGGAGAGATCCTCCAAACAAAAACTAAATAAAGAAGCTATAGAATTCAAAAATATAATTAATAATTTAGACTTAACAGAAATGTATAGACTATTTCATCTATCAAGGATTGAGTCCACTTTCTTCTCAGAAGCACATGGATAAAATAGACCATATCTTAGGCCGCAAAGCAACTCTTAGAAAATACAAAAATCAGAAATAATACCTTGCATCCTATCAGATCATAATGGAATGAAATTAGAAATCAATGACAAAATAAAAAATAGAAGCTACTCTAACACCTAGAGACTAAATAATACACTGTTGAATGACCAATCAATAGTAGAATAAATCAAGGATGAAATAAAAAAATACTTAGAGGTAAATGAGATAGCAGTACAACATATCAAAATCTCTAGGACACTATGAAGGCAATTCTAAGAGGAAAGTTAATTGCATTCACCTCACTCATTAAAAGAATACAAAGTCAACAAATAAATACCCTAGCATTATATCTCAAAGCCTTAGAAAAAGAAGAAAAAATCAACACCAAATTCAGAAGACAAGTAATAATTAAAACCAGAGATGAAATTGAAAAAAAGAAACAATTTAAAAAATTAACAAAAAAGTCAGTTCTTTGAAAAATGGTCAATAAAATTGATAAACCTTAGCCACACTAATTTTGAAAGAAAACTCAAATTACTAAAATTCATGATGAAAAAAGAAATATCACAATGGACACTACTGAAATTCCGATGATAATCAGAACCAATTATTTTGAAAATTTACACTCTAATAAAATAGAAAACCTTGAAGATATCAACAAATTTCTAGAAACATATGACCTACCCAAATTGAATCAGGAAGACATAGAAAATTTAAATAGATCCATTTCAACTGATGAAATTAAAGATGCCATCAAAAGCCTACCAAGAAAGAAAAGTCCAGGACTAGAGGGATTCTCAACCGCGTTCTACAAGACCTTCAAAGAAGAACTAACACTTATCCTCCTCAAATATTCCATCAAATAAAAAAGGAGGTAACCCTTCCAAACTGATTCTATGAAGTTAGTATCACCCTAATACCAAACTATACAAATACACATAAAAATAATAGACACATAAAAAATAGACCAACATCCCTGATGAACATTGATATAAAAATTTTTAATAAAATAGTGGCAAATTGTGTACAGAAACATATTAAAAGGATAGTGCACCATGATCAAGTTGGGTTCATTCGAGGGATGCAAGAATGGTTCAACATATGAAAATCAATAAATGTAATTCATCACATCAGTAGACATAAAGAATCACATGATTATCTCAATAGATGCAGAAAAAGCATTTGACAAAATACAGCATTCAATCATAATCAAAGCACTAGAAAAACTAGGGGTAGTAGGAACATACCTAAATATTGTAAAAGATATATAGTAAACCCACAGTCAACATCATTGGTTTTTTTTTCTCAATGGAGAAAAATTGAGAGCATTCCCTCTAAAAACTGGAAAAAGACAGAGATATTCCCTATCACCACTTCTATTCAACACAGTCCTGGAAACTCTAGCTAGAGCAATTAGAAGAAAGAAATTATAAGAATAGGAAAAGAAAAACTCAAATTATTTGCCAAGGACATGATTCTATATTAGAAGACCCAGAAAACTTCTATTTAGAAAATTTATACCCTAATAAAATAGAAAACCTTGAAGATATCAACAAATTTCTAGAGGCATTCTAGAACTCATAAATGAATTCAGCAAAGTAGCAGGATATAAATTAACACCCACAAATCAATTGCATTCGTATAGATCAGTGATGAATCAACTGAAAGAGAAATTAGGAAAACTATCTCATTTAGAGTAGCCTCAAAAAAACATATTTGGGAATCAATTTAACAAAAGAGCTGAAAGACTTCTACTATGAAAATTACAGAACACTAAAGAGAGAAATTGAAGAAGATCAAAAGATATCCCATGTTCTTGGATAGGCAGAATTAATATTGTCAAAATGTCCATACTACCAAAAGTGCTATACAGATTTAACTCAATTCCTATTAAAATTCCAATGATGTTCTTCATGGAAATAGAAAAAGCCATCATGAAATTCACTTGGAAAAAATAAGAGGCCCAGAATAGCCAAAGCAATCCTCAGCAAGAAAAGTGAAGCAGGAAGCATCACAATACCAGACCTTAAAATATACTACAGATTTATAGTAACAAAAATGGCATAGTATTGGCACCAAAACATACATGAAGACAAAGGGTACAGAATAGAAGACACAAAGAAAATCCCACATAAATATAATTACCTCATATTCGACAAAGGCACCATAAACATACATTGGACAAAAAGATAGCCTCTTCAACAAATGGTGCTAGGAAAACTGGAAATCCACATGTAACAAAATGAAATTAGATCCCTATCTCTCACCCTGCACAAAACTCAACTCAAGGTGGATCAAGGACCTAGGCATTAGACCAGAGAACCTAAACCTAATAGAAGAAAAAGTCGGCCCAGATCTCCATCATGTCAGCTTAGGAACCAAATTCCTCAACAAAGAATTCTAAAGCACAAGAAGTAAAATCAAGAATCAATAAATGGGATGGTATCAAACTAAAAAGCTTCTTCACAGAATAGGAAACAATCCAGAATATAAACAGAGAACCTACAGAATGGAAGAAAATCTTTGCCACCTGCACCTCAGATAGAGCATTCATCTCCAGGATATATAAAGAACTCAAAAAATGTAACACTATAAGAACAAATGACCCAATCAATAAATGGGCAAAGGAATTCAACAGACACTTCACAGAAGAAGAAATATGGATGGTCAAGAAATATAAGAAAAAATGTTCAACATCTCTAGCAATTAGAGAAATACAAATTAGAACTACATTGAGATTTTATCTCACTCTAGTCAGAATGGCAATTGTCAAGAATACAGATAATAATAAAAGTTGGTGAGGATGTGGGGGAAAAGATACCCTCATACATTGCTGGTGGGACTGCAAATTGGTGCAAGCACTCTAGAAAGCAGTGTGGAGATTCCTCTGAAAACTTGGAATGGAACCACCATTTGACTTAGTCATCCTACTCCTTGGCATATACCCAAAGGACTTAAAAACCACACACTATAGTGATGAGGCCACATCAATGTTCATAGCAGCTCAATTCACAATGGCTAAGCTATGGAACCAACCTAGGTGCCCTTCAAGAGATGAATGGTTAAAGAAAATGTGGTATACATGCACAATAGAATATTACTCAGTCATAAAGAAGAATGAAATTATGGCATTTGCTGGTAAATGGATGAAACTGGAGGTTATCATGCTAAGTGAAATGAGCCAATTCCAAAAAATCAAAGGCTGAATATTCTCTCTGATATGCGGATACTGACTCATAATAGGCAAGGTGTGGGGGGATGGAGGAGTGGAGGTTCACAGAATTGGATGGGGAAATAGGGGGAAGGGAGGAGGGATTGGGATGGGAAAGACAATGGAATAAATCAGACATAGTTTTCCTATGTTCCTACATGAATACATGACCAGTGTAACTCCACATTGTAAGATATGTTAAAATACATTCTACTGTCATATGTAACTAAAAACAAAATTGAAGAGAAAATAAAGCTCCATAGGGACCAGAACAAAGAGGGATCCAAGTTCTTCCACAGGGGATGAAAGGAAATCAAACTGAAGAAATCTCCAAGTTCAAGTATCCAACAGATGTCAAGTAATAGCAGTTTATGAGTTTAAAAGGACTCCATTTTTTTTGTTTAACTGGCATATCATATTAAAAGGTTTTCTAATTAAGTGCCAATATAGGAAAAAAAGAAACATACAGTGAGCTCTTATTTGGTGAGTCTATTTATCAAAAGATGTGATTCCCAACCTCACCATAAAGTCTATGAGGAAATCTTTTCCATTTTAAAATGAGAATAAAAGAAAAAGGTAACCATTAATTTTAAAATTTATTCTGGGATCTATGCAACAGAGATATAATTTGCTCATGAAAAAGAAAGATTCTGTCTGTCAGTTTTAGTTTAAAAGACAATTCATAATTCCAGGTCTAAACCTTCCTGAATATAACACTTCAATTTTAAAAATTATTTGTAAAACTGTGAACTTTAAAAAAAAAACATAGATGTGAAGTGTAACCAAGAAAAATTATTTACTAGATTGTAAGCGATAATCTTGAATTAAGTATCAACTTCAATTCTACTGAAATTAAAAACATAAAACAAAGGATCCTCAAAGAGAAAGTACTGCCATGGATCATTCTCACTTCATGCAAATAAGGCATTGAAAAGCAGTTGTTTGGGGGGCATTATTAATGCCAATAGCCATTAAATAATAACAACTCTATATAATAAAGGTTGTATCTCCCCCAATTTGGCTGTCCCAAGATCAGGGTTAACCTCCTCTATGTACTCATCTGGCAATGAAATCTTCCCAGGAGCAGATATTACTACACTTGCAGAGTGACAGACAGCCACATTAAGCACCAACTGGTCCACACCTAGGTCTTCTCACCTGCATACCACAGAAGAGGAGGTAGACTGTGTGTTAGAATAAAAGAATCACCAGCACCAAGGTGAACATATCTCATCCAGGACATGGGACTGATTTAGGTACTACATATTAATAGCACCCTACCCAATCCCAGACTATAACACACAGATGATGGAGCCTTGAAATGGGAGGAACAGCCCTATTTTAGTTAGATTTTTTGTTGCTGTGACCACAAGTAGCTCAGGACATCACACTAGGAATGGGGGGTTGGGGGGAGAGAGATTCTTCTCACCATGGACAGAATATATACCCCAAAGGCATGCCCCCAATGATCTACCTCCTCTAGTCACAACCTACGTGCCGACAGTTATGACTCCCTATCAGAGGAGCAATGCTAATAGGTTAAGGCCCTTCTAACCCAATCATCTCACCTCTTAACTTTATGCATTATTTCACACCTAGATTTTTGAGGTTATCTCATATCTAAACCATAACCTAAATGAACCTTCCATGAGACATAAGCCTCCAAAGTCAGAGACAGTTCTAATTATTTTAAGTCTACTAAATTTGTCACAACAAAGTAAAATATCACTAAATCACTACCATCAAAACATTTCTTTATTTGCCTATGATGAATAAAACATAATACCTTATGCTAGGGATATACAGAAATAAAATACAACATCTGAATATAAAAGGTTTATAAGATAGATGAAAAAGAGAACATATAAATTAAAAAGTAAAATAAAAAATAAGGTAACATTACACAAACTGCAAAACTCGACAACATTAGATCTAAAGAAAGGAGAGTCAGCTTTCAATGAAGGCCCATTCCATGCCTATGAGCAGGTCACCAATCAATGCACTTTACATAGTCACATGCTTTGTTTGGGTTTTAAGAGAAAGACTCTTATAAAAAAAATGTTCAACATCTTTAGCAATCGGGGAAATATAAATCAAAATTACACTCACGTTTTATCATTTAGAATAGCAACCATCAAGAATATAAATTATAATAAATGGTGGTGAGGATGTGGGAAGAAAGGAATGCTTATACATTGTTGGTGAAGTGGCAAATTACTACAATTACTATAGAAATCATCATGTAGCTTCCTCAAAAGACTAGGAATGGAATCACCATGTGACACAGACATTCTACTCCTCATTATTTATCTCAAAGAAGTAAAATCAGCATAGTTTAACAACACACGCATTCCAATGTTTATAGCAACACAATTCACAATAGACAAGTTATACAAGAAGTCCGGGTATCTGTCAACAGATGAATAAGTAAAGAAAATTTGGTACATATGCACAATGGAGTTCTTCTTAGCCATAAAAAAGAGCAAAAGTATGTCTTTTGATGGTAATTGGATGGGACTGGAGAACATCATGCTATGTGAAATAAACCAGACTCAGAAATCAAAGGTTGAATGTTTCTTCTCATATGTGGAGGCTGAAGATAAAAAAGGAATAAAAACATGAGATCTCACAAAAATAGAAGGGAGATCAGTAGAGTAGAAGTAGGGAATAAAAGGGGATTAAGGAAGAAGGGAAAAGGAGAAGAACTAGAGAATAAAATTGACCAAACTCTGCTATGTGTATGTAAAATAAATCCTTTTATGTATAACTACAATGCACTAAAGAAAAATATGTAAATAAATAGAAGAGAGAAGAGAAAAACAGAAGAAGGCCCCCTAGGGAAGAAAGGAGAAGGAGAGGGAAAGGGGAGGTACTAGAGATGAACTGGAGCAAATTATATTATGTGCATATATGAATATGTTGTGATGAATCCCACTATTATATATAGTCATAATGCACTAATAAAAACATTAAAACAATAACTTCAACTAATAAGTATAGACAGAATAAAATAGGGAAAATTGCCATTTTCAACCCCTAATGAAATAATTAATTCAGGCAAGAATCTCGTTGGATGCTAAAACCATTAGGTAAAAGATAATGGACAACTATATATTCAAAGTTACAAAAAATTTATTCCCCAGATTACTTGTCAATCATAAAGAGGGTTAAGGAATGGAGGGTTGTGGCTGTACTACTGTTGTGGTATGCATATGAGGTGTCCCCGAAAAACGTATGTGTGAGACAATGAAGAATGTTGAAAGCTAAAATAATTAAAATATTAGATATGTAACCTAATCAGTAAATTAAGCCATTTGATGGATTAATAATTTGAAAGGACTAGGTGATATCTGTAAGCAGATAGGGTGTGGTTGAAGGAAGGTGTGCACCTTTGGGGTTTATATTTTGTCCCTGGTACTTTGCTCAGTCACTCTGATTATTGGCTACCTTGAGCTGACCAGCTTTCCCTCACCATAATGTTCTACCTCACCTCAGCCATAGAATGATGAATTTGTTGGACTATGGACTGAACCTCTGAAACCGTGAGCCCAAAATAAACTTTTCCTCCTCCAAGTTGATCTGGTCAGGTATTTTGGTTACAGAGATGAAAAGCTGACTAACACAACCACTTTAACCAAGAAAGCAAATAATATCAAATCGCTCCTAGTGGGACAACCTGGTACCATGTGCCTCCTGACATGAACCAATACGCAAAAACCACCGAATCACCTATAAAACAGTCTTGCCAAACATTATCCTCAATATAACCAAGGTCTAAAATCTAACTTCCAGTTTCCAGGAGATGCAAGGCTCAGAAGAACAATGTCAACTTGAAGAAATAATCACCCACAAGAATGTGAGACAGTCTATCTGAGACTAGTCTTTTTGAAAGGCAATGTTATGAAATAACATAATAACACAATGGCCATCCTTGATTGTATCCTGGTTCAAAGAAAAAAAAAGGAGATTTACAAAAGGCATTTGGAGAAAATTGGGAACATTTTAAATATGGTCTGGGTATTAGGTTATGTTGAGGAGTCATTAATTTTGATAATAATGGTATGCAGTTATATAAGAGAATGTCTTTTTATTATTTTTAAGTTAAAAGGCTTTGTTCACTCCTGTAATGGACAGAGAGTCAAAGAGTTATAGAGAGACACAGACTGATAAGTGCTCTGTGGCAGGTATCTGGGTGTTTCTTTTACTAATATTTCATTTTTTCTATGCTTAAAATTTGTATCAAAAAAAAGTTGAAAAAAAAGGTATAAAAGAAGATTAAGTCCAAACATAACCAACATACCAAAATGCTGTTTTAGTCAGCTTTTTCATTGCTGTGACTAAATGATCCAATCAGCACAACTGTAGAGGAGGAAAAGTTTATTTGAGGGCTCATGGTTTCAGAGGTCTCAATCCATAGACAGCTGGCGCCATTCCTTGAGGCTCAAGGCAAAAGAGTGTGGTAGAGGGAAACAGCTGATGTGGTGAGCAAGAAACAGAGAGAAAACTCTACTTACCAGATACAAAATAGATAACCCAAAGTCATGGCCCCAGTGTCCCACCTCCTCCAGCCACACCCTACCTGTCTTCAGTTACCACTCAGTTAATCCCTATCAGGGGATTAAATCACTAATTGTGTTAAGGGTCTCACAATCCAATCATTTCTTCTCTGAACCTTCTTGCATTGTCTAACATGTGAGCTTTTAGGGGATACCACTTCTAAGCCATAACACTGACAATGGTAACGTCAACATAATTACAATATATATATTCTGTCTGAAAAACCTATGTCTTGGGCTGGGGCTGTGGCTCAGTGGTAGAGCGCTTGCCTAGCATGCTTGAGGCACTGGGTTCAATCCCCAGCATCACATAAAAAATACTAAATAAAGGTATTGTGTCCATTTACAACTAAAAATTAATGGTTAAATTTACAACTAAAAAACTAAGTTTTAAAAAAAAAGTTCTGACTCACTACAACCTCTTAAACTTTTTTTATTTTGAGAACTCTGATGATGTTATGTTCTTGATAGCTTGTATATTTTCATTAAACACAAAGAATCAATACCATGAGTGTAAGAAAATTTTGCTACAAATTTCTGAATTCTTGGCAAGTTCTATAAATAGAGACATTGCACTTTTCAGTAAAGTCTAACTTAAATTAGGTAAACATTGATGTTCAGGTCAAAAGAACTGAAAATGATACATGATACTTATAAATAAATATAATTTGTGGAAAACAGAAAATTAAAAAAAGAAAATAATTGCTACTGAAACCATTGAAAATATGCTGAATAAGAGTGTGAAGAGTCATCGTATGAACAAGAGATTGGTGCACACCTCACCAAAGGCTTCACCCAAATAAAAATTTTAAAAAACACTGAAAAAGAAATTTGATTTTATAGAAAAAAGTTTCAATATTTTTCTTAATGATATTATTTTAAAATCAGAAAAAGTAAATAAAAGAAAGACAGGCATAAGATAGAATTGTGTGTGAAAAATAAAAAGCTTTAAGCCTATCCATTTAAGGTAATTGTAATATAGGCTATTGTTGCTTTGGTTCTGATGCTATTTAATACATTCATAGTTTGCAAAAGGATGTTCAAGTTATATTAAGTCACATTTCAAATAATGTCTTGGCAAAGCAACAGGGAGTATAGCAAAAACAGGCCAAACCAGATGCAAAATGTACATGTATTTCATTAATCAACATGGACTTTTTTTACATTTTGAAAAATATAATCCAGTACCTTTAGATTGCATTATAGGAACAGCAGCAAAGAAATGCCCAGAGATCTTAGAATGATAATGGAAAACAAATTAGAGATTAGTTTCCAGCGACGTAATGAAAAACAGGTCAGTGCTGATGAGAACTAGGTATGGGTAGAACACTGCCTTTCCTTACTGCCTGCTGACACTGATGTCATGTTCAAATTGGGGACACGAGAAGCCTGGGAACAGCAGGTATAGCAAAGCATATAAATAAGTGCCTTCAGGGTTTCATTCATCAAAGAAAGCACAAGCAATTAAATACATATGAAGAATCTGCCAAGAGATGACAGGGTGAAGAGAGAAAGTTACAAAAATATATAAAAGATATTAATGCCAAGAAGAAAGAGAAAGCCTTTGACCCAGAGCTAAGAATAATGGGATTAAATAAAGAAATGAAAAACTTATCGTAAAAATTATTTAAGTGGTATCATTGGAACATCTCTTAGTGCTTGCCTTTTGTGTGCTACTGTACAATTTAACAGTTATATCCTCCCCATCCCAGTCGTTCACCTGGGTTAATGTTCTTCCCCTGTTGTCAGGTTACTCAAATTCATTAAATATTAGTATAGTACAGTAGTGCCCACATTTTACTGTTCATGAGAACCATCTGGAAACTTCAAACATCTCAGTGTTCTGGTCCCACCCCATACCTATTAATTCAACATATCTGGGAGTGGGAGCTGGCCATCAATATACTTCAAAGATCATCAGGAAATTCTGATGTAGAAAGTGCAGCAAAGTTTGGGATCTACTGGTACAGCGTGCAGAGGGAAGTGTTGACAGCTGTATATATTAGAAAATTCACACTAGCAAAAATAGTGTCAGAAAAACCTACCCCACAAGTACTAATAGTCCAGTCAAATCATATAAATTCTGTATACAATGAGACAAGAATTACCACGTGATAGCCAGAAGAATGTAGAGCTGAATAAGTCGGTGACCAGGAGGAAAAACTGGTAATTTGTACCATAGCTTCGCTTGGTGGGAAACCACTGCTGGGATGTTGTAAGAACTGACTCCACACTAGCTGGATATAGGCACAATGTCTTTTTTTCTTTTTTCTTTTTGTTTATTTTATTTTAGTTATTTATTTAATTTGGTTTTTTTTAGTTATATATGACAGCAGAGTTTATTTTCACATATTTATACAAACATGGAGTACATCTTATTCTATTTAGGATACCTGTCTTGTGGTTGTACATGATGTGGCAATTCACTGTGGTTTATTTATATATGTACATAGAAAAGTCAGATTCATTCCACTGTCTTCATATTTCCTGTCCCCACTCTCTTCTCTTCATACCCATTTGTCTAATCCGATGAACTTCTATTCTTCCCCCTTACCCCCTTTATCATGTTTTAGTATCAGCATATCAGAGGGAACATTTCACTTAGCACAGTCTCCAGATCCTTCCATTTTCTGGCAAATGTCAAAGTCATTCCTTTTATTGCTGAGTAATATTCCCTTGTTTATATATACCACATTCTCTTTATCCTTTGAAGGGCATCTATGTTGGTTCCATAGCTTAGCTATTGTGAATTGAGCTGCTATAGACATTGATGTGGCTGTATCACTATAGTATGCTGTTTTTAAGTCCTCTGGATATATACCAAGAAGTGGGATAGCTGGGTCAAATGGTAGTTCCATTCCACATTTTCTGAGGAATCTCCACACTGCTTTCTAGAGTGGTTGCACCAATTTGCTGTCCCACCAGCAATGTATGAGCGTACATTTCCCCCCTACATCCTCACCAACACTTATTGCTTATTGTTACATGTATTCTTGATTATTGCCATTCTGACTAGAGTGAGATGAAATCTCAGTGTAGTTTTAGTTTGCATTTTTCTAATAAGTACAATAGCTTGTTTTTCTTTTTTACCTCATTTTTCTGGATAGCGGATAATTTAGATCATGTTAAAATTTTGAAAACAATTTCAATTAAAATCTTTTTCAGGGCTAATTTATGTTATTTTATCTTAGATTATAAAGCCCATTTAAAATTTTCATTTTGCTTTGTGATAGAGTATTCATTAGCATACTCTACATAAGAATTTGGAGGGTTTCCTGAGTCATGGAAAATTTCTTTTAAATACATGAGGAGATCAAAGTAGATGAATTTGGAAGTGACTTGAAAAGTATATACAGCTTATTTTATTTGAAAAACCCATAATAAATTGCATTTGTTATGGTATGGATATGAGGTGTCCCATAAAGCTCCTGTTAATATGGGAATATTCAGAGGTGAAATGACTGGATTGTGAGAGCTGTAACTTACTCTGCCAATCCTAGTTTGAATGGACTAACTAAGTCGAGGACTGTAGGCAGGTGGAGCATAGCTGGAGGAGAAGGGTCACTGGGGGAGTGATCTGGAAGATATACCTTCACTGCAGCTCCTTCCCCCTCTTCTGCTTCTGGGGTGCCTTGAGGTGAGCAGCTTTCCTTCCCTGGACTCTTCTGCCATGATGTGCTGCCTCACTTTGGGCCCCAAAAAATCAAGTCAGCAGTCTATGGAGTGAGACCTCTGAAGCTGTAAATCCCAAATAAAAATCTCCTCCTCTAAGTCGTTCTTATTGGGGATTTTAGTCACAGCCGTAACAAAGCTAACCAAAACAGTATTATTTGAGTTTGACTTTTGAAAACTAATTTATGATTCATGCTTATATATTCTGTGCAAGAGTCCAAATATTATTCCACTGCCTCTCTCTCAAAAATTTTTCTTTAGCAAAAAATGACCTGATACAATCTTCTCTGCTTCCATCCCATTGACTCCCAGGCTCTCTCTAATCTCTTTTCAATTTCTCTCTTCTACCCCTGCACCTCAGGGAATAAGAATTTTCCAGACCAGAGAGGGACATCTAACCACCTAATTTGGAACAGGAATAAAATCAGTGTCTCCCACATATGACAGAACTTGGTCTAATCTTAGGGAGGTGGAGAATAGATCTTAGGTGTTAGAACACCTGGCAACCAGCAGTTTTGACGTGGAGTTGTGCATCGAAGAAACACAGGGGATGTGAAGTACCTTTGAGAGCTGTGTCACTTTTGTAGCTGACAGTAACCCACAGCTGAGTCTGACACATTTATTCACCACCCTTTCTAAGCCTCTTCATTTGAAGGCAATGACATGGCTTCACTTCTGAATTCTTTCTAGTAATATTTACCCCTTCAGGACATTTCTTCTGCTGGACCTTGAATTTTATTTTTCCTTCACACCCATAATCCTGTTAACCTCCTCAGCAATTTTAGTATCTGGTTATGAACCATTTGACTTCTTATTCTCAGCTCTTTGCTCTCCCTGACACCACTAAACTTCATGGTCAAACCCTCAGATGGTCCATATTCCGGACTTCATCACACGCACTAAGACACATATAACAACTCAAGAATTCTCCCAGTGAAACAGCAACTTGCACTGACACATATAACAACTCAAAAATTCTCCCAGTGAAACAGCAACTTGCCTGCCTGCTCTCATTCATCTATTCAACAATTAATTATCACCCTCCAGCTGGTGCTCTGCCCTGAGTGTGCGGCAGTGACCAAGACACAATAGTCATTCTTCATGGTTATCACCGTCTCACACTGTCAGACACAGTGAACCTGGTCTTTGACTGTTTCATCAAATTTCTGCTTCCCTCCTTCTTAACCCTAAGTCTGTTTCTTGAGTTTAAGTATTAAACAATGTCTAGGGTGCTCATTCCCAGCTGGCTCATTCCCAGTCTGTGTGTTCCTGTCCCTGGACACCAGAAAACAAAATGCCAGGAATACCTTTCCTCTGCTAATTGATATTTTCTAACTACAGAGGGGAGGAAGGTGGGGCTCCTGCTAAATGACAACAATTTAATGTCTCTCCACTTTACATCAACAATTGTTTCACTTTTACACTCCACCCCCTTTACACAAGTCTCCAGACTCACCAATTATCAGAAACAGCCCTCAGCAGGAGCCCCATCACTTACACCTTCCTTCCCCATGGAACATGTGTTTTGACATCTCTCCTCTGATCAGATCTTCTAGTACAAAAGAAAAAGAAAGAAGTGTTCTTCCTCCTCTCGATACCCATCAGAATCATCCCTGCAGCTAGTGCTTCTTATATTCCTCCTTAAGTAGTGATAACCATATAAAATATACACTCTGGAGGGATATAAGCCGAGATGATGTAATTCAATATGTACACAAGGAATAGATGAAGGTGTATAAAAATCTGCCCATTCAATTGCCAATGTTGTTTACTTTTGGTGAGTTGTGTTGAATTGAGAGTTGGGGGTAGAAATTTACAATAAGAACGTTTTCAGGGATTACTTATGGAAATAAAACTAGTTCTCAGAACCTTTAGAACAGTTTCACATGATCACTATGGATTTTAGATAACAGAAGAACCATACTCTCATACTTAAAAAGATAAATATTTTACTCAGAATATATCATTTCATCTCAGTGAGACCCTTGCCTAGCATCTTTTCAATCATATAATTCCTTAATCTACTTTGCAGCACTTCTATACCCTATCTGGACTGGATATAGAGATTTGAGAGTCATTTGCCTACAAATGATAAGTGAAGCAAATTGAGATCACTCTGGAAATATTTGTAAAGAAGAAGAGAAATGATCAAGGTCAGAACAGGGAAGAACAATAACCTGCAAGGAGAAACAGGCACACCTGAGGCTAGAGGCAGATGGGTCTGCTGCTTTTGTCACCATCTGCCAGTCCATTCTTTTCTACCCACAACTATGGTGACACTACACCATACTGTTTCCCCTTTTGCCTATATGTATCCCTCAGGTGTGCTACCACTAAAAAGTATTTATTGCATTTAGCAACAAAAAAGCTCTTTGGTTCTATGGACTATGTCCCCCCAGATCCATATTGGAAACCCTAATTCACGGTATGATGGTATTAGGAGCTGGGGTCATCGGGAAGAAATTATCCCAAAAGGGTAGAGCCTCATGAATGTATTAATGCCTTTATAAGGAGAGATACCAGAGATAATGATACTAGAGATGAGAAAAACCTTGGGGTTTCTCTCTATATCTATCTATCTATCTATCTATCTCTATCTCTCCCTCTCTCCCTCTCTTTCCAACTTCCTCTCTGCCCCCATGTGAGGATTCAATGAGAAGTAACTATC
This sequence comes from Ictidomys tridecemlineatus, assembly GCF_052094955.1. NCBI lineage: Eukaryota > Metazoa > Chordata > Mammalia > Rodentia > Sciuridae > Ictidomys > Ictidomys tridecemlineatus. Next base: position 179,609,819 of record NC_135478.1, on the reverse strand, counting down.
TATGAGCCAAGATGGTTCATCAAAAATCTAATCATGTTACCACCCTGATCTTAGACTTCCAATCTCCAGAACTGTGAGAAATACATTTTTGTGGATTAAACCACATAATCTGTGGCATTTTGTTATAGCAGCCCAGACCAACCAGTGGCCCTGTTTACAATAGATTCAGTAAATCCCATCCAGAAACCACAAAGTGGATGAGTAGGGACTGAATATCAGGTAAAGAATGTGAAGAAAACAAGTGTAAATTCAGAAAGCCTTCAGACAGTGATAGCAAGGAAAGAAAGAGCCTGAAGCAGCAATGGAAAGATTGAGGTCGACACACAACTTTTCAACTCCAGAGCTACCTGAGTACATTCAAATTCTAGTGGCAAAATTTGGTTAAGAGAGAGAGAGATGATAAAAATTAGCTCTCATTGTTGTCACTCCACAAAATGCATTCCAAAAGATCACAATTGATTCCCTTATCATGAAATCTGACGACCTCTCCTCAGCTCTTTCACCCTGACTTTCTGCAGCAGTTGATGAAATTGACCATTCCTTTCCTTGAAATTTTTTTTCAGATTTCTAGATATTTTGGATTCACCTACTTTCTGCCTGTCTCCTATTTCACTGGCTGATGGTGTTTATTCCCCCAAGCTGTCTGTCCTTGGCCTTAGGGTTTTTCTCTCTATACTCTTATTCAGCTAATCCTTCCCCAGTGAGTTAACTCACTTCCTCCTTGCTATTAAGAAACAAATCCTTGTCTCTATGGGCTGGGGATATAGCCCATTAGTAGAGCACTTGCCCAGCAAGTACTCTTGGATTCATTCACTCTCCAGCACACACACACACACACACACACAAAAAAAAAATTCTATTCTCCCTGTGCTTGTTATCACCTTTTCAAAATTAAAACCCTTTGGCTTTTCAACTCATACATGCTCTTTCCAAACCTTCCCTAATCATACCAGGTGTGATGGGGCACACCTGTAATCTCAGCAATTCAGAAGGCTGAGGCAGGAAGATTGCAAGTTTAAAGCCAACCTCAGCAACTTAGTGAACCCCAAAGCAACTTAGCAAGACCCTGTCTCAAAATAGAAAATAAAAAAGGCCAGAGATGTGGCTCAGTGGGTTTAATCTCCAGCACCCCCCAAAAGAAGACAACTCGAATATTCCCTAATTTTATCAATGAATATCTGTCTCCTAGAAACAGCAAATGGACATAATTCTACTGGTTTTCTTAAATAATTTTTATCACTGCCATCTCTTTCTCTTTGTTCCCATTGCAATAGACACTCCATAAGATTCCTTTCTTCCTTTCTCTCTTCCTTCTTCGTTCTTTCCCCTTGAATCCTATTTTATAGATCAACATATACATACAAATATACACACTTCAACTTACTAAGATATACATGCAATTTACTTCAATCATTTAAAGTGTACAATGAAATACATTTTTTGTATTCTGAAACCATTAAAATCAGTTTTAGAACATTTTCATTCCCCACAAAAGAAATCCTGAACCCACTAGTCTCTAGCAGCACTGGACAATCACTAATATACATTCTGTCTCTATAGATTTGCCTCTCTGGACATTTCATATATATGGTATCATAAAATATGTGGCCTTTTGTGTCTGGCTTCTTTCACTTGGCAGTATATATTCAGGATTCCTCCATGTTGTAGCCCATATCAGTACTTCATTTCTTTTTATTGACAAAAATATTCAATTATGTGTATATGCCACATTTTATTCACTTAGGCATAGACATCTACTTATTCTACTTTAAGATATCACGAATAATACTGCTATGAACATTTGTGTACAAGTTTTGTGAGGACACATAAATTTACTTCTATTCTTATGAGTGGAATTTCTAAGTCATATGGGACCCTATGCTTGATTTTTTAAGGAACTATCTATCATACTATATTCTACAGTAGATGCACCATGTTAAATTCCCACCAGCAGTTTATGAGGGTTCTAATTTTTCTCATTCTTGCCAGTACTTGCTATTGTCTGTCTTTTTTATTGTAATTGCAAGTGGGCATGAAATAGTATTTCATTGTACTTGTTCTGATTTTCAATTCCCTGATAGGTAATGATATCCAGTATCTCTTTATTTGTTTGTAAACCATTTGTATATTTTTGGAGACAGGTCTATCTAAATCATTCACCTATTCTTAAATTGTTTCATTATTAAGTTGTTTATATATTCTAGAAATTTTTATTCTATATATTACAAATATGATTTTCAAATATTTCCTTCCATCCTTTGGATGATCTTTTTACTTCTTCATGGTGTTCATTGAAGCACAAAAGTTATTTTACCCACTGCTCTCTATTTGTTTTTTACTCCCTATCTCCTCTTAATCAATCCTATATACTGTTAGTTCTACACAAGGCTAAGATAAAAGCTTTATTAGCATAGTGACATTTAGCTGCTTTGAGAAAAAGCAGCAGCACCTGAAAAAGTACCTGACACATACTATTCCATTAATAGAAAATTTTGAGTAAATGACTGCATACATTAACATGCACTCAAATGTTTTCTGAGAAGATACCTCATCCTCTTTAATATGGATGTTTGAAACAAGGGACGATTCTGATTCTCAGACTGGTGAGGATCGATCACATCCTAGCTGTTCTTTAATCTTGAGTACCTCATCACCACCACCCCCCAAAAAAACATTTAACCCATTAGTTGTCATTTCCCATTTCCTCTCTACAACACCTCTGCCTCTCAGCCCTGAGCAATCATTAATACACTTTCTCTATGGACTTGACTATTCTGGACATGACATACAAACAGAATCATACAAGATGTGGCCTTTCCCATTTTCATAAGAGTTGCTACTCAATGAAGCAATGCAATAACCCATTCCAGATCTTTCCCTACTGTGTAAAATACAACTGAGAGTGGACTTCAGTAACTCTTCCTTGCTTGCCTTTCAAGAAACAATTATATCACCTGTCTGAATTATTTTGTTATTTTAAGTAAGAGCCTCCTAGCTCTAAAGAAAGCTAATTTTTAAAATTCAAAAAAGAAATCCTGAGTCATTGGGATAGTTGTGTTTAAGGTTCTGTCACAACATCATCAGAGGGAACTTCTAAGTTCTTTGATGAACTCTAAGGATGGTTTCCAAGGCATCAAGGATTGAGCACCTGTGGTCAGACATTGGTGATGAAGCCTCAGACCCTGCCAGTCCACTGAAGCCACCACCGACTAGAATCCACAGATGTTGCTGTCCACTGTAATGTTTTGGACTGTAACAGGCATTCTTTTAAAAAAAAATATTAAATCTCCTTTTGCTTAAATAAATGGTGCTTGAACTCATTGTGTTGTTTTGGTCAAACTCAATGGAGCAAATGTAAGTGGTCTAGAGGGGAAAGAGAATAGCTCATATATTAAAGTAAAGACCTTCAGCCACTTTTACCCACAAAGCATTTTTATATTACTTTCATTATGTCTAAATTTGTGTTCTTCAATTACTATCAAACAGAATTAATCCCAAACTCTTCAGCAGAAGGCCCCACCCTTTCCACCCAGCTTTCCTTTCCTTTAGTCCCTTAACAACACCATTCTCCCAGAGACACCTCTCCTTTCTCCTAAACATGTTACACCAACTTCCAACTCTGCATTTGCAAGAGCTATCCCCCCCCAATCTCTCTGAATAGATTTCCATTTTTCCTCTCTGTTCTTCCAAATTATGTTGCAATTCAAATTTCTGGCAAATGACTGAATTGGAAAGTCAAGAAGCTATCCTCAAACCCTATGCTTGAACACAATGATGCAGTATGTTTCTACATCCTGTCATTATATTTAAGAAAAGCAATTTGGTGACAGATGGTGAATGCTTTCTTTTCTTAGCTGTACACTTAACAATCTTCTTTTGGTACTTGCTTATTAGTTTTATTTTTATTTCTCAAATCAAAAATTGAATGTCAAATGTTATAGAAGCAGATGCTCTCAATAACAGGAAGGGTAGCAGTTAAATATGTAGTGCTCTAATATGCAACACAGACATGTTTTAAAATATCTAAAACAATATGCAAAATCAATATATGACAACCAATGCCTTGCCTATAACAGACCTTTTAAATAACAAAGAAATATCGGAAAATAATGACAAATATTTACTGTTCAAATTAGTTTAGATGTGAGGTTTTTTCCAATTTAAAGTATTACAAATAACTTACTGAATTTCCCAGTAAATTTGAAAATATTATAATATTTGAGGCATTTATTTAAAATGAAATTTTAAAGTATGTTTCATAAACTATTTTGTGGCACAATAAATACATTTCTTAAAAGAAAAAAATCTCACTAACCAGGTATATTCTCAATAAATCAAATTCTTCAAATTTATCCAATTTCTTTTAAAAAGAAAAATCACTTGTGAAAGAAGTGCAAAACTAACCTAAATAGATGAACAAATATTCCCTGTCACTGGTAATCAAAGAATTGAAAACTAAAATAAGATGGTATTTCTGCCATCTGAACTGGCTTTATTATGTAGTTATTATGTATATACACACACTAAGGATAATACTATAACCTATTGCTTTATAAATTCTTCACTGCAACTAGATTAAGATCAGATGCATATTCTCAAACACTGCTGGTAGATATACAATTTGGTTCAATCTGACTAAAAAACTATTTGGCATTTTTAAATACCTATGGTCTACAGAGACTCTACACCTAATAGAAGAAAAGTAGGTCCAAATCTTCATCACGTCAGAGTAGGCCCCAACTTCCTTAACTAGAGTCCTAAAGCACAAGAAATAAAATCAAGAATTAATAAATGGGATAGATTCAAACTAAAAAGCTGCTTCTCAGCAAAAGAAACAATCAATGAGGTGAAGAGGGAGAAAATTTTTGCCACACATACATCAGATAGAGCACTAATCTCCAGGATATATAAAGAACTCAAAAAATTTAACACCAAAAAAAAAAACCAACCCAATAAAAAAATGGGCTAAGGAGCTGAAAACTACTATAAGATTTCATCTCACTCTAGTGAGAATGGCAGTTATCAAGAATACAAGCAACAATAACCGTTGGTGAGGATGTGGGAGGAAAGGCACACTTATACATTGCTGGTGGGACTGCAAATTGGTACAAACAATCTGGAAAGCAGTACGGAGATTCCTCAGTAAACTTTGAATGAAACCACCATTTAACACAGTTATCCCACTCCTCAGTCTATACTCTAAAGATTTAAAAACAGCATACTATAGTGACACAGCCACTTCAATGTTTATGGCAGCACAATTCACAGTAACTAAACTGTGGAAGCAACCTAGATGCCCTTCAATAGATGAATGGATAAAGAAACTGTGGTGTGTGTGTGTATATATATATATATATACAATGGCATATTACTCAGCATTAAAAGAGAACAAAATTATGGCATTTGCAGGTAAATGGATGGAGTTGGAGAATATCATGCTAAGTGAAACAAGCCAATCTCAACAAACCAGGGGCCAAATATTCTCTCTGATAAGTGGATACTAATCATATGTTGTGGGGGAGGGATAAATGGAGGAACTTTGGATGTGGCAAAGGGGAGGAGGGAGGAGGCAAAGGGGTAGAAAAGACAGTGGAATGAGACAGACATCATTACCCTAGGTACATGTATGATTGCACAAATGGTATGACTACTTCATGCACAACCAGAGAAGTGAAAATTTCTGCTTCATTTGTGTACAATGAATCAAAGAGCTTTTCTACTGTCATGTATAACTGATTAAATAAATGAATTTTTTAAAAATACCTGTGGTCTAACAGTCATCTATACAAAAATGTTTACAGATTACATAATATACCAACTGTGCATATCACAGTTATTTAATCACTCTTCCATTATTAAATATTTAGCTCCCCCGCCCCGCAATTCTTGCTAGCATAAATGCTGCAAGAACACTTTAACATAAATTTTTGACAACATCTCTGAGTATTTTTTGTCAGGTAAATTCTTAGAAAAGAGAGTAGTACTAGGTAAAGGCATAAAAGAATAGTTTTTAAAACTGCTTTTAATCAAACCTTGGTATGATTCTTCACAAGACTACTATTCCTAGATAGGCTCTCATAGGGTAGGATATTTGTCTGCATTGTTTAATACTACAACCTTGAATAGTACTAGACACCTGGCACAAAATAAGTATTTGCAGAATGAATGAGTGAATAACATCCACATACATTCAGATCTGACACTTGCCCTCTTAATTTAGGGGAAGACCCTCCACTCTGTGATATTTTAAAAAGTCCAAAGACTCCTTAGCACTTGGTCAAGATGTACTGAGTACAGAAATAAAATTTGGATAGACACCCTCAATCATTCTGCTTTAGGTTTTCAAAGAGATGGAAGAATTACAGAAGTAACTTTGTGAAGTCAGCCCTAAAGTTGGCTGCTTCAGACTACTATCATTACTCCAGTTTTGCTCAATAGATTCAGTGAAATGCCAGTAACTATTCCAGCAAGGCTTTTTTGTATAAATTCACATATTTTACTGTAAAGCTACAGTACTCAAGACAGTGTGGTATTAACTAAAGTTAGACATATAAATCAAAGAAGCAGAACAGGGACTCCAGAAATAGACACACACACACATATGGTCCATTGATTTTCACAAAGGTGCCAAGACAATTAAATATGGAAATGATGACCTTTTCAGAATGGTGCTGTAAAAATTGAATCACCATATGTAAAAATTAAAATGGACTTCAACCCTTAACATTACATCACCTACTTATAAAAATTAACTCCAAATGATCATAGACCCAAATGTAAAAGCTGAAACTATAGAAGATCTATGAGAAAATCTCAGGGACCTTGAATTACACAAGTATTTTTTAAAACAAAAAAATACATATTTTTTTAAAAAAGTTAATCAATTATATTTCATCAAAATTTTAAATTTTTTGCTCTTCAAAAATCACTGTTGAGAACACTAAAGAAAGATGGGTTGGGGATATAGCTCAGTTGGTAGAGTGCTTGCTTTCCATGCACAAAGCCCCGGGTTCAATCCCCAGCATCACCAAAAAAAAAAAAACTAAAGAAAGAAATTGAAGAAGACCTTAGAAGATGGAAAGATTGCCCATGTTTTTGGATAGACAGAATTAATATTGTTAAAATGGCTATACTACCAAAAGAGTTATACATATTTAATGCAATTCCTATTAAAATTCAGTGACATTCTACATAGAACTAGAAAAAGCAATCATGAAATTCATTTGGAAAAATAAAGAGACCCAGAATAGCTAAAGCAATTCTTAGCAAGAAAAGTGAAACATCACAATACCAGACCTTATACCACACTACAGAAACACAGTAACAAAAAAGGCATAGTACTGACACCAAAATAGACATATAGACCAATGGTACAGAATAGAATACACAGAGACAAACCCACATAAATACAGTTATCTCATACTAGATAAAGGTGCCAAAAACATTCATTGGAGAAAAGACAGCCTCTTTAACAAATGGTGCTGGGGAAACTGGAAATCCATATGTAGCAAAATGAAATTAAATCCCTATCTCTCACCCTGCACAAAACTCAACTCAAAGTGGATCAAAGACTTAGGCACTAGAACAGAACTCTGTGCCTAATAGAAGGAAAAAGTAGGCCCAAATCTTTACCATGTCAGCCTAGGACCTGACTTCCTTAACAAGACCCCCTAAAGCACATGAAGTTAAATCAAGAATCAATAAATGGGATGAATTCAAACTAAAAAGCTTCTTCTCAGCAAAGGCAACAATGAAGAATGTAAACAGAGAGCCTACAGAATGGGAGAAAATCTTTACCACACACACCTCAGAGCACTAATCCCCAGGAGACATAAAAATTCAAAAAAGTTAACAAAAATAAATAAATAAATGGGTTAAGGAACTGAACCGACACTTCATAGAAGAAGAAATATGAATGGTCCACAAATGTAAGAAAAAAATGTTCAATATCATTAGCAATTAGAGAAATGCAAATCAAAACTACACTGAGATTTTATCTCACTGTAGTAAGAATGACAATTATTAAGAATACAAGCAACAGGGGCTGTGGTCATAGTTCAATGGTAGAGCACTTTCCTAGCATGTGTGAGGCACTGGGTTTGGTTCTCAGCACCACATAGAAATAAAGTAAAGATACTTGTGTCTATCTACAACTAAAAATATTTTTTAAAAAAAGAATGCAAGCAAAAAAAATGTTGGCAAGGATGTGGGGGAAAATGCTGGTGGGACAGCAAATTGGTTCAACCATTATGCAAAGCATTATGCAAAGCAAAGAGATTCCTCAGAAACCTTGGAATGGAATCACCACTTCACTCCACTTTCCCACTCCTTGGTTTATGCCCAAAGGACTTAAAATCAGCATACTACAGTGGTGCAGACACATCAGTGTTTATAGCAGCTTAATTCACAATAGGTAAACTATGAATTGACCTAGATGCCCTTTAATAGGTGAATGGATAAAGAAAATGTGGTGTATATAAAAAATGGAATATTATTCAGCCTAAAAGAAGAATGAAATTATGATATTTGCAGGTAAATGGGTGGAGTTGGAGAATACTGTAGTAAACGAAATAAGCCAATCCCAAAAAACCAAAAGCTGAATGTTTTCTCTGATATATAAATGCTAATTCACAATAAGGGAGCAGAGTTAGGGAAAAATCAAGATACTCTTGATTAGGTACAGGGGACTGGAGGGAGGGGAGGGGGCATGGGGGTAAGAAGGGTAATAGAATGAATCAGACATTACCCTATGTACATATATGGTTACACAACCAGTATGATTCTACATCATGTACAGCTAGAAAATGAGAAGTTAGACTCCATATATGTATGATGTATCAAAAATGCATTCTACTGTCACATATAACTAATTAGAACAAATTTAAAAAATCACTGTTGAGAAAGTGAAAAAGGTAAGCCACTGACTTGGAGAAAATGTTCAGATCATTTATATCTGATAAGGAACTGTGTTCAGAATAAAAATAAGTCTCATGGCTCAATAACAAGAAAATAATCAGACTATTTAAATGAGCAAAAGATCCAAATAGAAAGTTCATTTTTTAAAAAGGCATATAAAAGGCAAATATGTATCAGAAAAGATGCCAAGCGTGATAATCACAAAATACTACTACATGATCCCTAGAAAGGCTAAAGTCAAATATTGACAATTGTTAAGATTCAGAGAAACTGGAATTTTCATACTTTTCTGGTGGGAAAACAAATTTATTCAACCATTATGGAAAATAGTTGGGCCATTTCTTATGAAGTTAAACCTACACTTACCATATGACCCAACACTTCCATTCCTAAGTATTACCCTAGAGAAATGCAAACCTAGATCTGCACAGAGATTATGTTCAAATATTCATAGAAGATTTATATATAAGAGGTAAAATCTAGAAACAACCCAAATATTTATCAACTGTAAATGGATAAACAAATTGTGATGTATTTGTACAGTGGAATAATACAAACAATAAAAGGGAACAAACTGCTGATACAGCAAGCAATCACAAAAGTTTTAAGTGAAGTGAAAGAAGTCAAAGAGGCAGGGGGTATAGCTCAGTGGTAAAGTGCTTGCCTAGCATGCCAAGGCCCTGGTAAGGGAAAAAACCAGACAAAGAATTCCAAGTATGTGATAAAGTGCTAGAAAAAGCAAAACTAGAGTGATAGGAAGCATGCTGCTCATTACCACAAATCAAGCTGTAAAGCATTGGTAAAGACGTGGAAATTTGGGGATGATGAAATTATTCTATCACTTGATTGTGGTGCCTTCTATGTGATTAGACACAGTTTTCAAAACTCGTTGAATTGTCCACATAAAATAGGTAAGTTTTATTATATGTAATTTATACCTCAATAAGGCTGTTGAAAACCTTTTAATAATAATAGTTTCTTTTTCACTTTTTAAAATAGGAGCTGAAAGGAATATCTAGATGCATATATTTTGGTGTGGACAGGGAACTGGCTTTATAAAGATGGAAGACAAAATAGATGTTAACTACAATTTTCCCTGGTTGAAGATTTGTCAACAACAGTATTTCTTCCCCTAGAGACTAGTGCTCAGATTGATCTTACTTAATGCTGATATAAAGAAGGTGAGTGCATACAAAGCAGAGTTTGTAGATGAACCTTGAACTTCTTCCAATAGTGTGTGTCAAGTAAGTTAAGATGAATTGTTAGAGTATTTTCTACCATGTGAATAAGGACAGGTAATGCATTTTAGGAAAGGCAATTCAAGCCTATATTAATAACAGTATTTAGGCTCAAGTTATTTTCTTGGGATACTTAAATTGTTTCTTGAAATCACTGTAACCATTTTAGACATGAGAGTATTATGTTTAAAATTTAGAGAGAAATACTTAAGTATTTACAGATGAAAAGATATCTGCAACTGGTTTAAAATAATCCAGTGGAGTAGGTGTTGAATTGACTAGGAACATAAATAAAACAATATTGGACATGTACAGATGATAGTAGAAGCTGAATAATGAGTGTGGGATATACTCTTCAGTCTTTTTGTCTATGTTTGAACATTTCCATAATAAAGATGGTGGTGTTTGTTTGTTAAGTCTCTTGGAGAAAAATAAAACAAACTGTCTTAGTTGAGGTTGGTCTGGAATCACCCTAGACTCTGCTACATGGTTCATAAAGAAGTAAAAAGATGATTCTGAAGGTGTTGTCTTCAATCAAGGGTATGGGGTAGATACCAGAGATGCTCATCCAATCTATTTCCAAGGTCCTGGCGGATTTTATCTGATTGGGTGGTGAATCTAGCAGGTGTCACCTGGCAGAGATGACACCCAATGTCTGGTGGATGCAAGTTTTTGGTTCTGAACTAATTTGGAACTTGCTGGAGCTAGGACACCAGACAGAAACTAGGGCTTTAAGGGATAGTGTTCAATCCCTTAAAGATAGGGAAAAGAAAAGATAGGTAGGCTCATAGGATTCCTGCCAGTGAGGAGTCATTTGGAGGAGACCTATAATCAGTGAGAAGCTGACCACATCATCCCAACAGGCAGCTCTGAATTATAAACTGAAGGGAATGTTAGCATCAGACAGAATATGGAATACAAAATCATTTTCTCCTATACATTAATTACCATGTCTCAGTGTAATACTTATTAGAAGTTTTAAAATCAGGGAATAATGATCTCATTAGAAATTCTATTAAAACAAGGGATCAAATTGGAGATGTGAAGGCTATAAATTCCTGGAGTTATAAAATGGACTGTTCACTTAATCCTAGGGTACTAGAACTAGAGGATGTCACTTGCAGTTTAAAAGATGGAGTTTTAATTCTAATGAAATGAAGTACTACTTTATAAGGATGTTCTAGCTAAAAATGGGAAGATGCTCATGCAGGGTCTAATTAGCAAATGATAAACTAATAGTAAAGTAAACCAGAATATTTGAGAGAAATATTTTGAGGCTGACACCATGGAGGTCAATCTAATGGGTGAAAATTATATTGGTGATACTGCAAAGGCTGAGTTGGATAAGTCATCCTATATGATTAAAACCCACCAACTGTTTATCCTGTATGACTAAAACTCATTGTATAGGATGAAATAATTTTGTGTTCCATATTCTGTCTGATGCTAGCATTCCCTTCAGTTTATAATTCAGAGCTGCCTGTTGGGATGATGTGGTCATCCTCTGCCTTCTCATTGATGATAGGGGGTTTCCTCCAAATGACTTCACTGTCAGAATGGCTATATGTCCTTGCATATGCAAGAAGTTTCCATTTATGGAGTTAGACATGAGAATACACTTTAAGCAGAGGGAGAATGAATAATGCAACATTAGGCCCTCTCAGCCAACATCCTTGAATTCCTGCTCTTCCAGCTATCACCGCAGTGCAACAAAGCACCTCAAAATTCTGTGGCTTAAAACAGCAACCATTTTGTTTTATTTCATTATTTTTCAGGTCACAAGTTTGATAAGGACTTGGCTGGGTAATTTTTCTGCTTCATGTGGCATCGATTAGGATCACTTGTACTATTCCACTTATGGCTGGGCTGAGCAGGTGGATCCAAAATGGCTTCTTTCACATGCCCAGTATCTTGGTGGAGATTGCAAAGGCAGGGTTCGGCTGAGCCCCTCTCCTTCATTATATAATCTCAGGGTCTTTCCAAGTGTTTTCTCCAAAGGTACCGCTAGACTTCTTATCTGATGACTGACTTCATCAGGGTGCCAAGAGCAGGGGAAGCTCTTATAGTCGAGGCTCAGAACTAGCATTGTGTTGTTTCTGTTGTGCTCAGCTGATCAAAGCCATCCAGACCACCTCAACTTCAAGGATTAGCTTCAATGGATCTCTTAAAGGGAGGAGTGTCGAAGAGCTTGAGGCTATCTTTCATCCATTGCAGATGTCCTCAAAGACCTGAGAGGAACCAAAAGATATCCCAGTCTGCCCTTAAGGAGAGTCTGAAATGAATTTTCCTGTATGAAATATTTATTCAATAAAAAGATAAATAGTTCTACATATCTCAAAATCCAGGACTTCATGAATAGGATAAGAGCTTTATATAAAGAGGCTCAAGAGAGACTGATCATCACCCCTTTGGCTATGTGAGGACACAGGAAGCTACTACCTATGAACTAGAAAGCAGGTTCTCACCAGATCTTTGAAGTTGGGGTGGTCTGGATAGCTTTGATCAGCTGAGCACATCTGCTAAAGCCACTGGAACTAAAAGAAATAAATCTGTGTGTTTTTGAGCCACCCACTCTACACTGTTAATTTATAGCAGCCTGAACAGAATAATGCAGGTATCTGTTAATACATTGCAGGGTTTAAGCATGACAAGAACTCTGTAAGCTAAGATTTTTTTTTTTAGACCAAGATCACATGCTATCACCTAAATTTGAACTCAGGTTTATTGTGCCTCTAAAGCTTATATTCACATTACAAATTTAGTAGAGAAATAAGTGTTGACAAGGATTTGAAGCTACACGGTCTTAAACAGTTGGTGGGAATGTAAACTGTCACAGTTATGATGACCTATGTGCAATATACTTACTAGAAAGCATATCTTGTGTGACCCATTATTTCAATTAACTGATAAATTCTCTAGAGATTCTTATGCATATATACATATGTAAATATACATACATATAAGCATATTTAAACCTTCCTGTCACACAGGAAATAACAAAAATGGCAATCAGTAGTACAACTGGCAGTTAAGTGCTACTGTGTTTATATATTGGGATAATATGCCAGGATGAAAATGAAAGACCTGGAATGGAACACATCAATAAGAATGAATCTTCAAAATCCAAAGAAGCAAGCCACAAATGACTATCCAAATATAATTTCGTTTGTATAACTATAAACTGAGAAAAAAAAAAGAACAATGAAAACATTAAAATATAACATTGGGGATAAAACCATGAAGAAGTAAGTAATATAACACAAAATTTAGCCAGGAGGGGAAGAATATAATCTGACAGGAACATACAAGGAGTATCCTTGTATATAACAAAGTTCTATTTTTAACAGGTAATAGTTTACTTCCTTACTTTTTCTAACTAAAGTTTCATCCTTTACACAGCTAGCTGTCTTTTATTCTACTACTGCATTTCAATACCCACAGCTAGTTTGACACTCTGAAGTTACCTGTTGATTGCTTTTCCATCATGCACCCCAGTGTGATCTAGCAAGGTGAACCAACTTGATTGAGTCTCTGCTCCCACCATTGGCCAGCTAATAGACTCAAAGCCTAATAATACACATGGGCAATCTGCTTTGGTAAGCATTCAAAAATCTGTTTTATTATTATTATTATTACTACTACTACTACTACTATTGATATTGAGGATTGAACCCAGGGACATGTAACCACTGAGTCATGTCCCCAGACATTTTTTATTTTAAGACAGGGTCCTGCTAAGTTTTTTAGGGAATTGCTAAGTTGCTGAGGTGGCCTTGAATTTGCAATCTTACTGCCTCAGCCACCTGAGTTGCTGGGATTACAAGTAGGTATACTGTGCCAAAATATGTTATTATTTTTCTAATGAATCTCCTGTGAAAGAACATCATTTTTTAACTTATAAAGATGAGATATATTATTCTCAGGCTTGCATCTATTTTTTTAATCATCAACATAAGTTTCAGGGAGATATATTGCTTTAGAAGCAAAAGACTCATTATACCTGCATAGAAAGAGTAACCATAGTCTCCATTGTGAGTAACTGTCTATATGTCATGTACAAAGACAGCAAAACATGTTTGCAGCTTGATATTGAAGACAGATATAATGCAAAAGGAAGGGAAATATCACTAGCTTAATACAGAAAAAATCATTAGAAGAGTAAGAAGTGCTTTTAGGTATAATTTTGTTTTGCTATATAGGTTTGCTAGAGCAAATAAGAGCTTAAAGATCTCTAAAATGATTAAAGTTTTCCACCTCCACAAAGCAGATAAATATAATAACCAGCGAAATTCAACCGAAGTGCATTTTATTTCTGCTTGTTGGCATAAAAGTAATGCAGAAAGACGTCTTAGGGTTTTTTCCCCCTTTAACAATAAGCTAGTGTCAAAATAACTGAAGAAAAAGAATTCAAATTGCAATCCTTTCTCCCAATATCAAAGCCCAGATTCAACTCCTATTATTTTAACAAGTAACATGTTAAGTCAAAACAAGGCAAATTAAAATGTATTGTCTGGTGGGTATATTTTTTTTACCAGATTAAAATGAGATGGTAAGATATGCATGAGATAAGAAAAAACATCCTTTCAGAGCAATTTGAAAGGAGAGTTTTTTCCCCAATTGTGAAACCTTAAAAAAAATGGTAGTTTGACATAATTCCTTTTTTACTTAATTTAATTTTTGAGAAAGGGTCTTGATATGTTTGTTGCTCAAGGAGGTCTTGGACTCCTGAGCTCAAATGATCTTCCTGCCTCAGCCTCCCATGTAGCTGGGATTGCAGGCATGTACCACTGCACCCAGCTTTTTTTAATTTTACAAATAATCCATTCTATAATAATGTAATATTCTATTACATTTGATTAAAATAATTATCTTCAAGGTAAAAAATTAAATTGAGATGATATAATGTCAGTTTGTGTTTACTTTTATTAGTATTTAATAGGATTCCCCAGAAACACTTGTTATTATGAATATAATGCTAGATTACCTTAAATCTTTCCTGAACATGAAGAAAATATAAGAAATACAAAATCATTTCTACTATTTCTGTGCCAAGCATTGCATACTGTCTCTAATCCCTATCACATTCATGCAGGGTTGGTATTAGTCTGCTCTATACTGAGGACATTGAGGCTTAGGGAAGCTGGGCAGCTTGTTGACCCTGCATTGCTGAGGAACATGAACGTGATGGGGATTTGAATCTAGATCTTCCATTGCTTCCATGTTAGTATGCCTAATCACACTAAGTTAGTTTTAATTCTGGATTATGACAACTTTAACACAGCAATACCTGGATAAACAAGACAATATGTAATGTCCCCAAGATACCATCATTTTAAACATCATCATTTTTAAAGAATTATGTTCCACTCTTTGAAACATAACTAGAATGTGGGTTGATTCTATACAGATGCTATCTTTACAATAATACAGAGATTGTGGGTGCAGATGTTCTGCACTACTTGTCTTATTGCTTACAATTAACTGGAAGTATAATAGTCAATGAAGATATCATATATCCACTGGGAATCAAAGCATAATTTTAAACTGAACTTTACTTTGTCCATTAAAACCTCTAGAATCCTGTTTAAAGAGAGATCTTTGGAAAATAATCTGACCACCTATGTTCTCAAATAGGCTAGCACGTTACTGTTTGAAATGTTGAAAGTGCTGCATTATAAAACCCATTAAGCTACAGGAAACAAGATTATGATCCTGTGCATACTACTGTTCCCACAGCAGCAGCAGAAAGAAAAGTCTAAAGAAAAAGGGGTGGGGGAAGAATAGGAGGGGGAAAGAAGAGAAAAAAATTGAGGAAGGTAAAGGAAAATAAAGAAGAGAAAAAGGTTACGGCAGAAGAAAAAGAAGGATGAATAGGAGAAGAGGAAAAGAAGTGTGAAGAGGAAGTATGGGAAGAAGAAGAGGAGGAGGAAACTGCGATGATAGTCCACTCCAGATAATTGTTTGGAATTCTGTTCACAGACCTTTGGGACACCCCCAAGCTTTTCTGGGTGCTTGATTCATATAGGTCTCCTAGGTCCTATTTAGATGTAGGCACTGCCACCAGAGAATAGACTGTACTATAAGCTGGGGATGGCCATTTGAGGAGGGTAAAGTTCAACTTACCAAGAATAGAAATAGAAATATTTGTTGAATGCCTACTAGGATCTAGGCTTTGATTATTATCGTATATATTGTTATTAAGTTATCATAGTATTATTATAGCCATTTTACTGATCAGAAAACTGAGATTTAGGAAGATTAAGTAACATTCTCCTGGGAACCCACAAGTAAGTGATAGCCCAGAATTTTATCCTGCTTGACTCTTCTGTGCATCTCTCTTACATCAGTATGTATGATGTTTGTTAATGATAGACGCTAAATAGCAGCTCAAGGTTTCCCTTTCCCCTACTTCTGTTTGAGAAGAAAGGATATAAACAGAGGCCAAAATCAATATAATTAAGCTGTGGGATTAGGTATTTTTAGATCAAAGTCTCTTGTGTCAGAATAACTTGCTGCCTTGGATTCCTTATTTTAGCCACCTATTCTTGGCTTCTCACCTGCTTAGACTTAAGTACAGTGTGTCTGAAACTATTTGAGGGAAGGGACAGGCATGAGTGTCGTTGTCCATGGTCCTGAATCATTTCACAAATTGAGTTGCTTCTCCAGGAAGCAGATGTGGGGAGGGATCTGGGATGGGGACAACAAACCATTGAAGAACCTGATATGTTCCAAGGAAGAGGAAGAACAGAGTGGATGACTTAACCAACCCTGTCAAATAGAACTTTTCAGTGATGGTAATGTTCTAATTCTACTCTGTCCAATATAGTAGCAAATAACTATGGGTAGAGATTAGGCACTTGAAATGTGGCTAACAGATAAGTAACTTATTTTTTAGCTAATTCAAATTTAACTAGATACATGTGTACTATATCTGGCAGCATAGGTTAAGTCATTAGCACTAAGCTGTTTACCGAAAATTAAAATTCCTAGGTACTATGCCAGAGGGACTAGAATCACAACCTGTGCTATGAGGCCAAAGACATACATTTTTAACCAGGAAATCCTTGTACTTAGTGACATTTAAGAATCATTATCCTAATAGGCATCTCTGTCAGCCTTCTGAAGCTTCTAACCTGGACACACTGTACCCTCCATTTTCATTTCAGTCCCTGAGCTGATCATGACTTACCAAGTTTCATAGCCTCAGCTTCACTGTCAATCCTGCCTTTGAAACTGAGTCCCAGTGGCACAGTTTAGTTTCTGAGTTTCCACAACTAACCCCTGCATCCTAAGATGACTTGGGGAAAAACTTTGATGGGCAACTCCAAGCACTTGTCTTACCCTATCCTGGGTCATATTACCCCCAATTTTGTATGCAATTTGTCTCTTTCTTCTGTATTTTTGTCAAGTTCAGAGAATAAGCATTTGTCTTAGTTTCTGCCTTCTTAGGCTTTCTCTACCTATCTGGGAAGCAGATATGGTGATGCACCTGTGATGGGGACACCTTTGGTTCTAGTACTAGTTTCTGTTAACTCTGACTCTGATAGACTGTCACTCTCCATCCCCAGTCAGGTTGTGTGAATAGCTCTCATGACATTGACCACTGTCCTCTGACTTTTGAACTAAACTCATTAGAATGAATCTCCTGGTACTGATGAGTGATTATGTCATCCATAACTTTGATATATTCTTGAAACACTGAGCCTTAGACAATCTGTTCTATGTAACTAAGCCAATCTTCACCTCATCTGGTCTAAATTCTTCACCTCCAAACTGACCATATTACCCAGATTCCAGCACACTATATCTTTGAGTATATCAAAGCTGAATATTTTTAATTTAATAATGAAAACCAGAGGTAAAACTAAGTAATTATCTTTAGGTCAGTAAATTCAATGTCAATTGAAGTTTATTCCACAGATGGTGGTAAAAAACTAAAAAGCATTTGTCATGTACCCTGTCTCCCCACCCTCAACCACTACCACCCATATAAATTCAAACTCCACAAAATTTATACTGATATAATACTTTAAAAGTCATTTCCCATGAATAGACATAGCTGAGCCACAGAATGTGTTTATTGTTACACTATTGTTCCACCATAAGTCAAACTTTCACCACCATCTTCATCAACCCTGGGCTTGGTGATGTGACTTGCTTTGGCCAACAAGATATCAGTAAATGTATCACAAGCATGCTAAGAATGTGGACACTGAGATTTGCCTTCTTGGAATTATTGCCATTGTCATGTGGCCTCTGCTTCTGAAGCAAACACACAGAGAACTAAATTATTATGCTGAAAGTCTTAGCTGACTGCCATAAAAGAGTAAGGCCATCCAAATGCAGTCAAAGCCCCAGATCATTATATCTGCATGAGTGACCCCAGGAAAGAACAACAGATGGAATGCCTACCTGGACCCAGCCCAAACTATGAGCAAATAATTGTGTCTTCAGCTACCAAGTTTTGGAGACAGTTTGTTACTTAGCAAAAGACAACATGTACAAAATTACTTTGAGAGATATCACTATTGTTTCTACTTTATGAATGTGAATTTCAGAAAGATTAGATCATATATCCAGGGTTCTAATATATAGAACTTCAGCCTATCCCCAAGTTCATCATCTCTGTTCCATACTAGACTACATATGCATAGCCTCTGTTCTACTAGTTAACAATCACTAATGATCCTAGTCCTCCCCAAATTCTCTTTGCTGTCCTAGTTACCAACGGCCAGTACCCCTTAATTGAGGACAAGAGTTCATCCAGCACTCTCCTCACCTGCCAATGGCTTCACTTTTTTACTTTCCTTCTGCAAAATCTAAAGCCAAGAATCGTCTTAAATAAATCATCTGAATACAAGGATGGAAGCATAGAACAGTAAGGTCTATTTTGAATGAATACTCTGGTCTGCAGTTCTGAGTTAAGTAAACATAATGGAGAAAAAGGAAAACAAACTCATCTGGTCTGGAAGAAAATGATAAGAATTATCTAATAATTTTTAAAAATTCATTAGTCAAAACTGATTTTGAATCAAAGGTCTTATTCATAGACAACATTAAGTTAATGTTAATCACTTAATGCAAAGCTGAGGAATGAAATAGATTTAAAGAAAAAACTATGAAAATATGAAACAAAATTAAATACAATTTAACAGTGGGAGTCTTGGCATAAATATGATTAAGGTTCTGCCAAACATACGACCAAAAAACTCACCATTTGATAAGTTTGTACAGGAATTAACCAAAATAATAAGAAGATATAAATAGGTTATTCTTCATATATTCCCCAATTGAATAACATCATGATATCCATTGGGATAATTCATGGATTTAGTTACAGACAACGCAAATGATTTGAAAGAAATCCCTGCTTTTTAGCTTTAGATGTGTTTACCTTACAATTAACAAAAGGTTGGTTAACTCATCCTACAAATTTTTGGCTTAAAAGCCCAAAATTTAACTTCAGAACTAAAATCTTCACATCTGAATATTATTCCACAGGTGGTGGTAAAACAGTAAAAAGCACTTGTCATGAACTTAGTGAACAGATCACTAAACCATTTGAAAAAAAAAAAACAAATAACTCTTGTTGTGAGGGTCTGAAGTCACTGTGGAAATTCATTTATACCCACGGTTTAAATTCATTCAAATAGACAAAAACATGAACTCAAACAGATGCTTTCTCTGAAAAAAACTAATGTTCCTGCAGCCCTCTGTCCATACCACAGAGCAAGCAATCACACATGTGTATCAGCCCTACATGGTCTTGTTTTGTGTTTGTTCCAGGTGACTTATGTACCCGCACAATTTCACTCTGGAAAAGAAAACTGTGTGGACCAGTGGGGAAATAGGAGCCTTCAACCCAGCTTTAACTTTGCAGAGGTTCATTGGTCTTGTCTGCAAAAGATGGGTAGAAAAACCTGCTTCACAAAGCCATGAGCATGAAAAAGATAAACGGGCTTTGAAGAAGTTGAAAGTGCTGTGCAAATACAAGGTGCTTCAGATCTGACCAAGAGTATAAAGAGGCAGCGCAGCTATGTGGTAGCAGCAGCGATTTCACCATCCAGCCCCGAGACTGCTGATGTTATTCAGGAAAGCCAAGGCATTTAAAACACAAAAGACCTAATGGGGAGCAGAAATTAAAAGACATGACTTTGGTTTTAGGGACTGGCAAAACCAAGGACAGAATGTTCTCTCTGTTATGTGGATGCTAACCCACAACAAGGGAGGGGAAGATTAGAAGTTTATTGAAATAGACAAAGGGGAATGAAGGGAAGGGAGAAGAAATGGGAATAGGAAAGACGGTATATGACATATCTTTCCTGTCCACATGTATGAATACATGACCACTCTAACTCCACATCATGTACAACCACAATAATGGGATACTAATTGGAAAAAGTTATATCTATTCTATGTATGTATGATATTTCAAAATATACTCTACTGTCAAGTAAAATAAATTTTAAAATATGTTAAAAAAAACATGCCATTTACAAAAATGATCATGGTTAGTCTGGGGTTCTCACATAAGACGACAATATTTTGAAAAATTGTCATGTTAAATTTGAGATACTCTTGGATAACATCAAGCTACAACTTGCATTTAGCCCATGCTTAATTGTATCCTAGAAAAATTCCTTTAATTTTTTTCATGATAACAATCCTACAAATTTTAACTTAGTTCCATTTACAAAGATTTATGCACAAAGTGAACAATAATGAATCTTTTTTACACCTACTTTCTAAGTAATGGTGATCTTTTTTCTGCAAAATACAAAGCTTCTAAATATTTTTTACATACAAGCCATACAACATTTTTGCCATATATTTTTATGATCTCCACACATAATTTGATGTGCACTAACACTGTAAAAAAAGAGTACTGAATGATCATCCCTTTATGTCCTTGGGATTTCAGAACATCCTCCCCTCTGCAGATACCAAAATCCATGGATGCTCAAGTCCCTTATATGAAATGGAGTAGTGTTTGCATATAACATATATACATCCTCCATATACTGTCATCTTTAATTACTTATATAAATTAGATTACAATGTAAATGCTGTGTACATAGATTTTGTTCTATATCATTTAGAAAATAATGGCAAGAAAAAAGTCTATACATGCGTTCAGTTTGATACAACTATTGTAGGCCTCACTACATTTTTTAATCCAAATCCAAGGACACGGAACTGAAGGATATATTCAAGAAAATCTATCACATCCCGTTAAGTATATTAAGTATATGGGGTTCTTTATTATGTTATGTCTGGTGCTTTTCTTGTATTATAGCTAATGTATTTAACATTGGTTTGGGAGAAGAATACTTATCATCCAAGAAATGTATCTTCTTTCAGTGAAGTGTGTATTTTGTTTTGCTGGGTACATTCTGAACTATTTAAATATCCCATTCTTAGTCCTACTTTGTAGTTTTAAAATTTTAGTATTAATCCCAAACTTTCCTCTTTTATTTTTCTAAGCATACAGCACCTATATTTCTCTTGTCAGTAAATGGTCATAATTGACTTTCCCAGAAATGACTGATCTTAATGTTTCTCATATATTCTCCTAGTGATAATCCATACCTTAAGAAAATTCAGCAAAATGATAAACAGCAAAGCAAAATAGAAGACCTTCAAGAGAGGTGAAAAGGCTTTTGATGGTCAAGAGCAGTTGTATACACCTGTAATCCCAGTGGCTGGGGAGAGTGAGGCAGGAGGATTTCAAATTGAAAGCCAGTCTCAGCAACTTAGTAATACCCTGTCTAAAATGAAAATTAAAAAATAAAATAAAAATAAAGGGCTGGGGATGTGGCTTGGTGGTTAAATGCCTCTGGGTTCAATTCCCAGTACCGAGAGAGAGAGGGAGAGAAAGAAAAGAAAAACATACTAAAGAAATTATGAAGCCAGTATACAAATATATGTATGTATATATTCATACAAACACATATATAACTTCTAGAAATAAAAATACAATAAACCAAATTTAAAATGCAATAGACATATTTTAAAAATCAAATATAAAATGGGGAAATAGAGCCAAATAAGTCATCCAGAAGGGAATATAGAGAGATCATGATAGAAATAATGAAAAACAGGACACAATATATGTCAAATTAGAGCTCTAAAAGAACAAGAGAGAAAGGTAATAAAACTAGAATATTTAGATTAATGATAACTGAGATTTTTTCAGAAATAATGGGATATCTCTCCACAGGTTAAAGAAGCCCAGTGAACCCCAAGCTTGATAATAAAAAGATATCTATACCTAGATATATCAAGAACAAATTATAACCAACAAAGAAAGTGCATTAAAAGTATCCAGAGAGAACAGACAGCTAACTTTCAGATGAAGAACAAAGACAGTCACAATGAAAGTCAAAGGAAACAATATATTCAAAGACCTGAAAAAAATTTAAAAGCTGACAACCTAGAACTGTACACTGTGAAATATCTTTCAGAAAATGGGACAAAAGGAGGATGTTTTCACACAAAAATATCATGACAGATTGCTACCAATAGAGAACCAGTAAGGGAAATTCTAAAGGATGTATTCTATACAGAATGAAATTGATCCCAGAAGGAAGATTCAAACACAAAAGGAAATTATCAAGAAAGAAAGTAGTAAATATGTATATTAAACTAAATAAATATTGACTTCATAAAATAATAACAATATGGTCTTGTGGAGTTAAAAATATAAAATTAAAATGCATAATAAAATAATACTTTTTAGGAATGCAATGTTTAAAGTGTTTTAAAATAAGTTTACATATAAGCCAAATATGTATGCTAAAATGTCTAAGATAATAGTTAAAAGAAAAGAAACAAATTACATATCTCCAAGTTAGTAAAAGTGGAAAATGGAATGAGGGGGGAAAAAACTCAATCCAAAAGAGTTCAAGAAAAAAGCAAAAAAGAAACATAACATGTAGGACAAATATAAAGCCCATGACGAGATGTCAGAAAAGAATCTAAATATATCAATAACTATAATAATAAATGTAAGTAGACTGAATAGCTGATTGAAGATATATTTTTTCCAACTGGATGAAAGAATATTCTAATGGGCTGTTTAAAAAAATATAGCTTTTAGATATTTTTATATACCTACAAAAGAAATGGTCTATATTCTTCATAAATACCAAGAACATGAAAAAAACTATGAGTAAATACTCCTGGTCAAAGAGACAAATATATGACAAGTAAATGCAATGCTTGGTTCTGAACTGGATCCTGGACCAGACAAAATGTTTTCCTTTTCTAGGGTGTTAGTGAGCCAACAGTGATATATTCTATAGATTACAAATTCTATAAATTAGAACCTGGTGGAGAATCAGTGTTGATTTTTTAATAATGCCTCTATTATACCATGAAAATCACATGCCCTGTCTTATCTGTTGATTCAAGAAGGGTGAGGGACACAGATCACAGTTGTCCCAATTCAGCCACATTCCTGCAGAGAGAGGCTACACTGCCCCTGTTCTGCAGCATTAAACAGCCATCCAGCCCTGAATTACCCAAGATCCACATGAACCAAGTTCCTGGGAATAAATGCTTATACACTACATGCCATTGAGACTCCTTATTGTTGTTTTGCTACAATAGGTAACAGATACAAGACAAAATTAAATTCTTCCAGGAAGAAGTTATTTTAACATTAGAAAAATTCAGTTGATATAATTCACTATATGAACAAAGGACATAATGTGAATATTTCAGTAGATATAGAAAAAGTCATTTGATAAAATTAAACATCCCATCATGACTACTAAAAAAATAGGACCAGAGGAGCTTGTTCCAACAGATATGAATGTATTATGAAATTAAAGCAAATAAGATGTATTGTAAATAAGATGCATTTGTAAAGTAATAGTCAAATAGAACAAATGAGAAAGTCCAGATAGGATACACTCACATTTAAACAATTGACCATGAAGACAGGTATTGTGGCAGCTCAATTAGGAAAAAAAACAAGTCGGTATTTAATAAATGGTGCTAAGATATGCACATGAAAAAATAAAATTGTACCCTTTAGCATATCATATGTAAGAATCAATTCCAGGTTAATTAAAATTCTAAATGTATTAGAAAAAAAGATATACCCTTAACAATAAAAAAGAGATTTTATTTATAACCTCAGGGTACAGAAGTATTTCTCTCAAAAATGGTAACAATAGCAACTGATAAGTTTTACTCCATGAATAAGAACTTCTGATCATCTAAAGACAGAACAGAAAAAGGGAAAGACAAAACCATAGAATAGGAGAAGACATTTGCAACATGTATAACCAGTAAAGGACTAATATCCAGAATACATAAAAAACTATAGCAGACACAGAGAATAATTCAGATGAGAAAAAAAATTCAGCTAACAATGTGGAGAATAATCATAGCTTGTGCTTTTACTTACAGTTATGGAGTTGCTGAACTCAGTGTTCCTAAAAGATCACCATTTTAATTACCAAAACCTCTGTTTCACTGCTGAGGACACCAAGACACAAGGAGCGTAGAGTCGGCTGTGCAGCAACGTATCTTGTGCCGCCAGCCACATTGCGTCCTCTTTGGAACCTCTGTACCCACAAGACTTGTTGGGGTTTTGAGCTTCAGGTGTAGTTTCACCCCTTTCACATTCCTTTTATTCAGTCTCAACTTCAAGAACAGGTAAGCATTCTCTGTGACAGGAGAGTCTGTTTGGTGGTAACCAGTATATTTTTAAATATCTTGTCACGTAAAGCTTAAAAAAGTAGCCACTGATTTCCAACTGCTGAAGGCTGTCCTATACCTTCTTTATATTCTCCAAAGAGAAGCTTGTTTGGGATTATATTATTTTTTTACCCTCTTTATGAGCCAGATTCAATTTGTCACTACTTGGATATTGAATACTTTTTGCAAATTAAAACGAAAATCACCTCAGGCAACTCTCAAATACAGGCTTATTGGAGACTGAATGATACTGCAAATCATTAAATAAATTGGAATCTATATCCCTACCCTCACTGATCAAATAGAGGGCCATGCTCTGAAGCCAGCAGAGACTCCTGGGACTTACCTAATGCTTACTGCCTTCAGCTTCTGAAGTTTATCACATTTCTAATTTTTAAGCCTCTGGAGCCAGCTGGCTAGTTTAATCATCTTCAAGTAATAATAAAACTATTAACACTATTAGAAATGATTTATCCTTCTCCACATTCCCTCTGTTTGATTCATTTATTTTAGTTATAATTTTGCAATTACAAGTTTTCTTTTCAGAATCCTTCCCCTTCTTGTTGTTCAAAGTAAAGACCATATTATCCTCTTTCTTTTATGATAATCTGTTGCTTTGGAAACAGAGTTTCCAAACAGGGATGAATGACGCAGGAAAAATAAAGAAAAAGAATACTTATATCCAGATAAAATTCCTTTAAACTAAAGTGACATGTAAAATTGCACAAATGTATTGATTAAGCACTATGTATCTAGCAAGGTGCTAGGTCCTAATCAATACAAAGAAACATAAGTCCTCAAAACTATGTTCTGAGGAAATGAGATACAGGACATACTTTATAAGTAATATAAGACTGGCATATAATTTAGTTGCAAAAATGTATTTAGGATCATAAAAAAATCAGAGCATAGTAGCAAATAAAGGCATACAGTAGTGATGTGAATAAGCCACTGGAATAATTAGGCTTTAAAGTCAAAATAGAGATTTTAATTTTATAACTAGAAATTAGATTTAAATAGAATGTTTAAAATGATCAGCATACTGTAGCCCAATGATGATAAGTCCTTTTGTTCACCTGGGAATATTTTCTGGTGATCTACTAAGCAATGGGTCCTGGGATAAACACAAGGGTATGAAACAATGGAAAAATACTGGCTCACTGTTAACTTGGGTAAGATTCCCTAGAAGAGAGCCTGATACAGAGATTCAGATGCTTGACCTATTAAGGGTTACTCTAAAAAGAAAAGGAATAAGAGAAACAGTCTAGAACTAACCTCTGATGATATATCAATAGGAGTCCAGCTTTAGCATATCCTGCAGAGAACTCTACAACCTGAACATTTTTACCCTGAAGCAATGAGAAAAGCCTTTTGTACACCCCTATCAGCCAGAAAGTGGCTGGAGATTGCTCTCAGGAGAAGAGTGTGAGTAATTTACCAAATGAATTTGCTGTCCTTGGATAAGGAACACTTTTCCAGAAAAGTGGCAGGAAGTGACATGTTAATAATCAAAGCTCACAATTGAGGGATTTGGTACCTACTACTGTACGGGGGATCTGAGTGAGCCACCAGCAGGACAAACAATGTCTTCAAATTATTAATTTCAAACTCAGAATTCTATACCTAGCCCTCAAATCCCTCTCTAAAAGGAGAGGGAAATACTGTAGAAACAAGAAAAGGAATTTGATAAAGAGGAATGTATAGTAAATAGTAAAATATGATGAACAAAGAAGCATATAGAATTTCTAAGTCCAATAACTACTAAAGCAGAATATCAAGAAAAAAATGGAAATTGCAATCCCAGATAATTACCATAGAGCAGATGATGGTGAAGGGTGGGAAAGAGAAGAATCAAAGTATCCTCCTATTAGTAGTGTATCGGAAGAGGAAGAAACAAATATGATTGGTCTAGG
Source organism: Ictidomys tridecemlineatus (assembly GCF_052094955.1). Lineage (NCBI taxonomy): Eukaryota > Metazoa > Chordata > Mammalia > Rodentia > Sciuridae > Ictidomys > Ictidomys tridecemlineatus. Next base: position 179,583,043 of record NC_135478.1, on the reverse strand, counting down.
CCTGTGCCATCCAGTGATTATTATGGGATGAATTATGTCTACACAAAATTCACGTGTAGAAGTTCTAAACCCTAATAACCCCTAATGTGACTGTATGTGATTAAATTAAAATGAGCCCATTGAGGTGGGCCCTAATCTAATCTGACTGGTGTCCTTATAAGGAGAGATTAGATCTCGCAAAGAGACACCAGAGATGTGAACAAACAAAGATCACGTGAACACACAGAGAGAAGGAGGCCATCTGCAAGCCAAGGAGAGAAGCCTGGGAAGAACCCAGATCTGCAGAACCCTCAATCTTGACTTCCAGCCTACAGAACTATGAGAAAATAAACTTCTATGTTTAAGCCACCCAGTCTGTGATATTTTGCTGTGAGAGCCATAGCAAACTAATATAATAGTAGTCTACAGCTAGATGTGGCCTTTTAATTTATATTAATTAAAATTAAAGAAAATTAAAACTTCAAGTTTTTTATTTTTTTAATTTTTTAATTGATTTTTTAAAAGATAAATGACAGTGAAATGCATTACAATTCTTATTACATAGATTCAGCACAATTTTTCATATCTCTGGTTAAAACATAGTTTTTCAGGCACACTATTGACCTTTCAATCACTCAGTCATGTGTAGTTACTGGTTACTGTATTGGATAATACTAAAATATAAAACATTTTCATTACCACAGAAATTTCTATCAGGTAATGCTGCTCTAAAGCAATTAGAAGGCAATTTTTATTTAAATATATGGAACAATAAGTCATATACAACCAGAAGAAGGATAAGTCATACTCTATTTTTAAATGAATAAATAAATAAAACAAGGGGCTGGGATTATAGCTTAGTGGTAGAGCATTGGCCTAGCATGTATAAGGCCCTGGGTTCGATCCCCAGCACTGCTAATAAGTAAATGGAATAAAAACTTTAAGGACAATAATTAAGAAAAGAGAAATGAAAACTGAATGAATAAAATAAAATAAACCCAACAAAATATTCAAAAGAAAAAAAGATATAATAATAAATATAAAATAAAGTAGTGAGGTTATAATCAATCATATCAATAATTATAATAAACACAAATATGTTAAAGGCTTCTCATTTAAAAGAGATCTCACACAGGAAGGAAGAATATTACAAAGAAAAAATTTAATAGCAGTACAGAATATATAATTGCAATATTAATATTAAATAAAATGAAATTCAAGTTTAAAAACAGTAAATATAACAAAAAAGAATATTTTATACTAATAAAACTTACAATCAATCATAAAGATTGGTAACTCTCAGAAGTGTAAAGTAAATTTGGCAAATCAGGAATAGCTACATTCAGAAAGAAAGCTTCATACACACAAATGAAAAATATACTCTTGGATTTGTAACAATATGTAACATATAAGACTACAGGCAAAATTGCAATGAATTCCAAAATTAGAAATTTACAAGCTATATTAACTGACCATACCACAACAAGAAATTAACAACAAAAGGATAACCAACATATTTATCAACTTGAAACTATTTTAAACATATTCTGAGGGAACTTCTAGGCTAAAAGAAGAAAGAGATCAAAATGCAATTGAACATTATTTGGAAAATAATAACAATAAAAACACATATTCAGTCACCATTCTTAGTGACAGAAACCAACTGACTGATTTAAACATAGGAATTTATTTTTCATTTTTTTAATTTGTTCTTTTTATATATACTTGACAGTAGAGCATATTTTGACATATTATACATACATGGACTCAACTTCCCATTCTTGTGGTTATACATAATGTGGAGTTACACTGGTCACGTATTCATATATGAATTCAGGAAAGTTATGTCCAATTCATTCTAAGTCTTTCCTATATCCATTCCCCCTCCCTTTCCTTCATTCCCCTTGGTTAATCCAATGAACTCTGTTCTCCAACCTCCATACACTTATTGTGTGTTAGCTTCCACATATCAGAGAGAACATTCAGCCTTTGGCTTTTGCGGATTGGCTTATTTCACTTGGCATGATAGTTTCCAATTCCATTTATTTACCGGTAAATGCCATAATTTTATTCTTCTTTATGGCTGCATAATATTAGGAAAGGAATTTATTAACAGAATATTGATTAGCTTGCAAGACCCCACTGGTGTGGCAGTAAAATTAGGCTCTGAGCTACAGTTAGGACAATGCCCATCATAGTGCCAATCTGAAGAAACACAGAAACAATCTGGAGAGGACAATGGTACTACTCTCACCAGAGGCCAGCAGCTGCATCTCATACCACTGACCTCCCTGATGACCCTGTCACCGTTGTCCCAAGAACTTAGTCTTGCTGCTAACTCTCAGTTCAAAACCTGGGTCATATACCTAACAGTGCCCAGATCATGTATCTGTACCCACAACTGCAAGAGGTGGATACATTCAGCTTTGATAGAGAAAGCAAGCTGTGCCTCCCATGAAAATACATCAACCCAAAGACAAAATAAGCCCAAAGAAAATAAAGAGTGAAGATGAATAAGAAATATTAACAAAATGAAAAACAAAAATCAGACAGACTTGATTTTTTAAAAAATCAATAAGTAGTAAGTAGACAAATTGATCAAGGAGACACTAAATGAGGGATGAACACAGACACCTTTCGGATGAGAAAGGAACACAAGTATAAACATAATTCTTATCATTTTCATAATTTATGTATCAGTTTTAAGTTAATTTATATTTTTAAAACAATGTTACATACAGGTTATTATCAACCTAGATATTTCAGACTAGATTAAATGGATTTTTAAAGACTACACAGAATAATTGACTCAAGAAACAATAGAAAATACCAAGACACCAAGAACCACTGGAGAAAATAGAAATGTAATTGTCAAAGTCTATTCCTGAGAAGGAATCAAGAAGATCCAGATGGCTTTGTAAGTGAGTTCTAGGGGAAAACTGAGGAAACAAGTGATTTCAATTTCATATAAACAATTCCAGATCAATCATAGAAAAAATAGAAAGTATTGCTGATCATTTCACAAATTGAACATGATCATGTCACCAAAATTGAACAAAATTTATATGCTATATGATAATTATTCATCAATATTATTAAAAATGTATATGCAAAAATCCTAAATCAAATATTGATAAATCTAATACTGTAGTATTTTAAGGAGAAAAATATATCATGACCAAATAAGGCTTGTCACAGGATTCAACATTAGGAAAAACAAAAGAGAAAACATTAGGATTTTCATACTTGCCAAACTGCATTTTGAATACAAAAATTTTTTTGGTACTACAATCTCATTCTAAATTTTGGAAAACCTTTTATAAGTTAGGAATAAAAGGTGATCACCTTTTCTAGATAAAAGTTAACCATCAGAAATCTGTAAATTAATTTTATGATAGTGTAATTAAAGATAGGACCCAGAAAAATGTATTAGATCACAAGCAACAGAAACCTATCCTGACTAATTTAATCCAAAAAAAGAAAAGAGGATTTATTGAAAAGTTTTTAGAAAGCTCATAAAATGAATCAGAAGGCTGAAAAACCTAGCTCAAACATAGACAAGGAATTACTTAGTTTCTGGTATCAGTGAGTTCCAGTTTTTCTTGCTTGCTTATATGCATGAATCACTTTATCCAAGAGCCAAAGTCATAGGACAGTGAGTCCAGCAGGTTAAGCTTAGGTCATGGGTCTTCCCTTGGTGGTGTGAGATCCTTGATAGGAAGGATCTAGCAGAAGAAAAGTAGAAAAGAAATAGACTAGGCTCAGAGCTGCAGTTAGGACAATGCCCATCATAGTGCCAGTCTGGAAAGACATAGAACCAATCTGGAGAGGACAATGGTACTATTCCCATCTATTTCTATAATGGGAAAGTAGGATCCTGTGATTTACTGTTCTTCTGAGATTGCCCACAATGGGAAGGTAATTTCACAAAAATAATAAATTAATCAAGATGCTTTAAAAAGCACAAAGGGCACAAGAATACAACTGTTTTAGCCATGTTCAAATAAGATAGGCGTGAGCTGTGTCCAGTCCTCTCCCTGTGTGCCTAACTTCCAGTCTCTCTATGTCACTTCCTTTGTTCTGCTATAAATGAGACTGGGGCAAAGGACAGGTAGATGATTATCAAAGAATAGATCTAGAATAGAAAATATATAAGAATACATTTGAAAAAGAAGAATACATCTGAAAAGAATACAATGAGGCCATATTTGCCATACCAGGTTTCAAAACATAAAGCTTTTATGATTAAAACATGTAGAATAGTCAACAGAGGATGAAAGATTCTAGAAATAGCTGCATATTGCCAATTTGTTATGATCAAATGGCTCTGGTATAATTGACCAGTAATTTGGAAACAAAATTAGATCCCCACACCCTATGTTTCACAAAAATAGATTCTGTGTAAACACTTAAATGTAAAAACAAAACTATAAAAAATGCTAAGAAAATACAAGATAATTTTAATGTAATCTTGGAGTGAAAAGCTCTTAACAGAACCAGAATCTATATATTGACCATTTGACTACTTAAAAATTTTTAACTTTTATATAATCAAAGATATTTTTAAGAGGTTAAAAACAAAGAGAGATATTGAAAGTATTTGTAACAATTCCTACAAATCAATAAGAAAAAGACAAACAACACTAGTTGAAATAGGCAAAGCATAAAGCATAAAACAAGTAAATAGAATAAGAAAAATATGAAACAATATTTTTCACACTACACGTGTGAAAAGATGTTAAGCATTATTACTGATCAAATGAATGCAAACAAAAGCAACAACTGTGTGACTTTTATATTTTATTTGCACATGTTAAATATTCAGTATAGGTATAAGAATGTCAGGAAAGAGCTTTTATGGAAATATAAATTGGCTATAGCTCTTTGGGAGACAATTTGGCAGTATCTATTCAAATTTAGAGGCTTGTACTCTTTGACCCAGCAGTTCCACTTCTAAATAACAATCCAGCAGAAACACACACTCTCAGTTATGACACAATATATATACAAAATTCTCCACAGCAACTTTGTCTGTAATGAACAAATTGTGAAAACAAACTAAATGTCCATTCATATGAGAAAAGAAAATCATGCCCATACCTTATAAAATTATGCAGCACCTTGAAAGAATTATGAGTACACGTATGTTCTGATATGGAAAGTGTACTAACATACAAGAAAAAGTAAACTTGAGTGAACAGTATGATCGCCTTTATATAAAAATATTATCCCATAATTTTGTTTCTGAACCTATTAGGTATACATAAATGCATAAGGAAAGGGATAAAAAGATGCACACTAAATTTTTCATGGTGACTATCACTGAGGAAGAGAGTAGGATTCAGTAAAAGGGACTTTCATTTCTTACTCAGCTCTTTTGCTTAAAATTTTTACAACAAAAATGGGTTTTTGTCTACTTGTATGACCTTATTACAGTTTTCAAAAAAAAAAAAAAAAACCAGGGCTGGAGTTGGAGCTTCGTGGTAGAGTGCTTGCCTAATATGTGTGAAGCACTGGTTTCAATCCTCAGCACCAAAAAAAGGGAGGGGGGACAATTCCAATGACAGAGTGGAGTAAAAATTTAAAAGGACCAACATGAAAAAGGCAGAGAGCCTAATGGAAAATCTTTTGAGGGGATTGTGGGATTCCAGGCCCTTCTTTTTGTCTTTTTGAGGACCAGTCATGAGGTAAGCAGCTTAGCTCTATCATGATATGCTGCCTCACACAGGCCCAGGGCAAGAGGGCCAACTGATTCCGAGCCAAAACCTCTAAAATCATGAGCTAAAATAAACCTTTTCGATTTATAAGTTGATTATCTTTGGTTATTTGTTACAGTGGAAAGCAGACTCACATATCCAGCAATCTATTTCTAGGTAAATATCTAATGAAAATACAATTAATGTCAAAGGAATATCTGGATTCATGTTCACTGAAGCATTGTTCACAGTAAGCCAAGATATGGAATCAACCTAAGTGTCCATAAATTTGATGAATAAAGAAAATGTCATGTATATACACACAAAGGAATACTATTCAGTCTTTAAAAAGAAATCTAGTCATTTGTAAGAATATGTATGAACCCAAGATACATGCTAAGTGAAATAAGCCAGACACACAAAAACAAATACTACATGATCCCATAAATGTGGAATCTCAAAAAGTTGGACTCATAGAACTAGAGAATAAAATAATGGTTACCAGAAATTGGAGATGAGGGGATAACAGATGGAAAGTTGTTGATCAAAGGGTACAAAGTTTCAAAAAAACAGAGTAAGTTTTGTGATCTATTGCACAGGTGACTATAGTCAATTAAAATAGATTATGTAATACAAAAAAATTTAAAAAGTAAATTTCAAATATCACACCATAAAAAAATAATTGGCAAAAAAGGTGATGAATGTGTTAATTAGCTTGATTTGAAGACAGTTATCAAAAATCACATGTACAATTATGATTTGTCAATTTATAATAATATTTAGTTTTTAAAATCCACAAAATAAAGTTCATAATCCATCAATGGGTTATAATCAAATGTAGAAAAATCACTGGTATAGAGTCCAGACTTTTTTAATTTTTTATTTGTTCTTTTTTAGTTATGCACAACAATAGAATGTATTTTGACATAGTATACATACATGGAGTATAATCTCCCAATCTTGTTGCACAGGATGTGGAGTTTTGCTGGTTGTGTATTCATATAGGAACATAGGAAAGTGATGTCCAATTCATCCTACTGTCTTTCCTATTTCTATGGCCCTTCCTTTGCTTCATTCTCCTTTGTCTAACCTACTGAACTTCTATTCTTCCCCCCACCCCTTGTTGTGAGCTACCATCCACATATTAAAGAGAACATTCAGCCTTTAGTTTTAGGGGATTGGATTATTTCACTTAGAGTGATAGTCTCCAGTTCCAACCATTTACTGGAAAATGCATAATTTCATTCTTCTTTCATGGCTAAATATTATTCCATTGTGTGTGTGTGTGTGTATACCATAGTTCCTTCATCATTCATCTGTTGATGGGCACCTAGATTAGTTCCATAACTTAGCTGTTGTTAATTGAGCTTCTATGAATATTGATGTGGCCACGTCACTATAATATTCTGATGTAAGTCTTTTAGATATCTATCAAGGAGTGAGAAAACTGAGTCAAATGGTGGTTCCATACCAAGTTTTCTGAGGAATCTCCATACTGCTTTCCAGAGTAGTTACACCAATTTTCAGTTCTACCAGCAATGTATGAGTGTACCTTCTCCTCCACATCCATGCCAACATTTATTGTTCTTGTATTCTTGATAATTGCCATTCTGACGAGAGTGAGACGAAATCTAAGTGTGATTTTAATTTGCATTTCTATAATTGCCAGAGATGTTGAACATTTTTTTCATATATTTGTTGACTGATCATATTTCTTCTTTGTGAAGTATTCAATCTACCAGTCTCTGTCTTTTGACTAATGAGTTTAAGCCATTTACATTGAGAAATGGTTTTTATTCCCTGTCATTTTGATTTATGTATGGTTTTTAATTTGAATTAATTTCTCCTTTGATTGACTATTCTTTTAGTATAGTTCCTCTCTTTGCTAGTCTTCACTGTTATTTTTCAATTCTTCATAATGAATTATCTTATTGAGTATGTTTTATAGTACAGGCTTTCTAGTGAGTATTCCTTTAACTGTTATTTATCATGGAAGGTTTTTATTTCATTATCAATTCTGAAGCTTAATTTTGTTGGGTATAGTGTTCTTTGTTGGCATCCATTTTTTTTCAGAGTTTGGTTTATTATTCTAAGAATTGTAGCTTTGAGGATCTGGGTTGAGAGGTCAGCAGAAATATGGATTGGTTTCCCTCTAAATGTGACTTGTAATTTTTCTCTGACAGCCTTTAAAATCCTTATTCTGTATGTTAGGCATTTTTATAATAATGTGCCTTGGTGTGGGTGTGTTGTAATTTTGTATATTCAGAGTTCTGTAAGCCTCCTGTATTTGATTTTTCAATTCATTGTTTAGGTTTGGGAAATTTTCTGATATTAATTCATTGAAAAGCTTATGCATTCCTTTGGTTTGTATATCTGAGCCTTCATCTATCCTGATAAATCTTAAATTTGGTATTTTCATGTTATCCCATATTTCTTGGAAGTTCTCTTCTTAACATAGTTGGTATCTTAACATAGTTTCTCCTTGATCAACTTTATATTCAAGTTGTATATTTTGTCTTCATTGCCTGAGACTCTGTCTTCCAAGTGGTCTAATCTGTTGTGGATGCTTTCCATTGAATTTTTAATTTGGCTTATGTATTCCTTCATTTTGATGCTTGATTTTTTCAGAATCTCTTTTTATTGAAATGATCTTTCACTTCCTTTATTTTCTCTCTGATTTCACTCCTCATATCATTCTTTACCTTGTAGATCAGTTTAATTGTGTACATTCTAAACCCTTTCTCTGACATTTTTTTCTACTGTGGTGTCAATGGATTCTATTATTGAAGTATCTTGGTTTGTTTGGGCAATTTGTTCCTTTGCTTTTTCATGTTGTCTGTCTACCCATTAACAGTATAAATCTGAAGCAGTAGAATATCTACCCTTATGGACTCATTGTGATCTTGAAGGTTTCCAGTACCTCACCATATAGGGGAAGACAATAATAACAACAACAAATGCAAGCAATATACAGCATGAAACCAAATAGTTCCTGTGACATTTATAATGTTAATTATCACAATAAACAGAAATGATATGATCAGTTATAGCCTACAATAAAAACAGTAAGTTTGCAAAAGGCTTTTCAATTTCAAATGGTGGACAGGGAGAGAACAGAAGTGATGTAGGATGTGATGATCATGAGGGATTAGGAGAAGAGTTATAAATAAAAACTTAAAGGGAGAGTGAAAGAGAGGGCAATAGAGATTGAGCCCTGACTTCTTTACACATAATTTTGTCAGTTTTGCTAATCCACTTTCCTCACAGGAACCAGAGACACTAAGGAGAATGTATTAGAAGGATAAGAGTTTATATATTGTAAAATAATGAGACAAGATATATAAAGGATGGGTAGCAGGCTGGATAAGAAACACAGAAGTCAAATGAGAACAAATGGAGTGGTTCAGAAACTGGAGGACTCAGTGTAACTGAAGAACTGATTTGGTGATTATCAAAGAGCAAAATAATGAACTGCTTGGTTTTGGATTCAAATATTTCAGCTATAGAGTGATTCTAGGTGGTGAAGAATCCGAGATATGATCCTGAGATTCTGAACTACTCATAAAATAGATTCCAAGAACTGAGAAATCAGACAGAGAAGACCATAAAGTGTTTCTCAGAAAATTCTAGGCATACTACGGATAGTGACTCAGTTAGTTGGTAGAGAAAACTAAAAACTCAAAGTAGATGTGAGAAATATTTTACATCAGCCCCCAAAAGAACTTCTTTCAACAATGGGAATGTTTTGTATCTGCCTTGTTTGATTGAGCAGCCACTAGCCACAGGTGGCTATTGAACACTGAATATGACTACCATGACTGAGAAACTGAAAACTTAGCTTTATTGATTTCAATTCATTTAAATGGCCACTTGTAGCTCTAATGACTGCAGTAGTAGGCAGTACAGTTCTAAATGAAGAACTATCAGGGAGATACATAGTGAATTAAAAGTACCACAACAAGATGGGGCTAAAATACCAGGCACCTATCAGTACCATTTACTTTGATGGAAAAAGGCAACATAACTTCTTTCTTTTACTTAACAGAATTTTAAGTATGCCAGATATGTCCCTTAGAGATCCAGATGATATATGTGGGGAAACTCAGATGAACTCCTAAACACTTAAAGCTTTACCATTCTGTCCATATCATCAATTTTTATGGGGCATCCTACAATCCAAGTGGGAGGAGTTTATCATAGGAAAATATTAAATTTTATAAAATTAGCTAAGAGAGAGATTGCCTCCTTCAGATTCTTAAATCTGGGCTTTAAGCACTATGCTTCCTGTGAACATGCATCCCACTCTCTCCCCCACTTTTCCTGGCCCAGCACCCATTTCCCCTTCTAGTGTCATATAACATTCCATGTAAAATCAGCTTCTTCAAGAAATGGAGCCTATTCAAATTTTAGAGTTCTACCTTTAATCATAAGGCTTCTTTGATAGCAATGCTATTTGCATCTATTTAATTCACTTGCTCCATCTTGAAGTCCCACTCTGTCGAGTGTGTGATCCCTTGAGAAAAACTATGCAAGCTAGAATAGAATTCACAAAAGGTCACTTGCAAGATTTGTACTAATTTTTAGCCCACCATGCTTTGACATTTACAAGGACCATACAGATTAAGAAAGAAACTTCACAGTGAATCACAGGCAGAACCATAGAATTACAAAATTACATCATCCCCTGACACTTAAGATAGTATAAATCAATGAAGTTGTCACACTGAATTCTCCTTTACTCCACACCCAAGGAATCAGATTATTACCAGGAAACTTGGTTCTTTACCTCCTCCCCAGCATGGTCTAACTTTTGGTCATTTAGCTATTATTTAATCAAAAAGTAAGTAGAAGTAAGAAAGGCAGGAATTTATTAACAGTGTTCTTTGTGGTGTTATAAAGTTTTGGTGGTACTTGTATGTTGATATTGTATCCTGCAACTTACTGGATCCACTCATTAGTTCTAACAGTTTTTTTGGAGGAGTCTTTATGGTTTTCAATAAATAATGTCATATTGTCTTCCAACAGAGACAATTTAACTTCTTTCTTTCCAATTTGGATGCCTTTTATTTATTCTTCTTGCCTAACAACTTTTCTAGGATTTCTAGTACTACGGTAAATTCAAAGGGTAGGAAAGGGCATCTTGTCTTGTTCCTTATCTTACTGGAAAAGCTTTCAACTTTTCCCCACAGAGTATGATGTTAGCTGTGGTTTTGTCATATATGGCCTTTACTGTGTTCAGGTACAATTTCTTCTATACCTAAGTTAAGAGTTTTTTATCATGAAAGAATGCTGAATTTTGTCAAAAGCTTTTTCTGCACCTATTGACATAATTATATTGGTTTTATCCTTCATTGATTTATGTATGTTAAAACATTCTTGTAACTCTGGGATAAATTCCCCTTGATTGTGGTGAATTATCTTTTTATTGTTCTGTTGAATTTGGTTTGCTAGTATTTTGCTAAGAATTTTTGCCTCTATGTTCATCAGGAATATTGGCCTATAGTTTTTGTTTGTTTGTTTTTTGTGGTGTCCTTGTCTTGCTTTGATATGAGGGTAACATTGACCTTAAAAATCAGTTTGTAGATATTCCCTCTTCTTCATTTTTATGGAATAATTCAACAAGGATTGGTATTAGTTCTTTTAAAATGTTTCACACAATTCAGCAGTGAAGGCATCTGATCCTGGGTGTTTCTTAGATGAGAGATTTTATTACTGATTTAATCTCCTTACTCATTATTGTTCTGTTCAGATTCTCTATTTCTTCATGATTCAGTCTTGATTGGCTGTGCGTCTAGGAATCTACCCAACTCTTCTAGTTCATCTAATTTGTTGTTGTACAATTGTTCATAATAGTCTCTCATGACTCAGTATTTCTGTGTATCAGTTATGCCTCCTTTTCTGCTTCTGATCTTATTTCAGTCTTTTTTCTTTTTTCTTAGTCTAACTAAAAGTTTGTCAATTTTATCTTTTCAAAAAAACTCTTAGTTTTATTGATCTTTTTATTGTTTTTCTGTTCTCTAATTTATTTCCTGATCACTATTTTCCCCTTCTGTTAACTTTGATGTTAGTTTGTTCTTTTTCTACTTCCTTGGGGTGCAACATTAGGTTTATTTGAGATCTTTCTTCTTTTTTAATGTAGGCATTTATTGCTATAAAATTCCCTCTTAGAACTGTTTTGCTATTTCCCAAAAGTTTGGGTATGCTGCATATAAATTTACATTTGTCTCAAAATATGTTTAAATTTCCCTTTTAATTTCTTTATTGACCCACTGGTTGATTGGGAACATGTGGTTTGATTTCTATGTACTTGTGAATTTTCCAAAATTCCTCCTGCTAATGATTTCTAACTTCACACTATTATAGTCAAAAAAAGATACTTGATATGATTTTAGTCTTCTTAAACTTGTTAAGACATGTTTTGTGGGGCTTGGGATGTGGTAGAACACTTGCCTGGCATGTGCAAGGTCCTGGATTCAGTACCCAGGACCAAAAGAAAAAAAAAGACTTGTGACCTAGCATATGATCTATCCTGGAGAACGTTCCATGTATGCTTGAGTAAAATACTCTGCTCTTGAATAAAATATTCTGTTTATATCTGTTAGGTCCACCTGGTCTGGAGTGCAATTTAAGTACAAGGGATCCTTAATAAGTATCTGGATGATCTTTTCATTGCTAAAAGTGGGGTATACTGAATTCCCCAATTGCAATTGTACCACAATCTATCTCTCCCCCTCAATCAATCAGTATTTCATTTATAAATTTATGGGTTTGATGTGGATGAATATATATTAACACATATTGCATCCTCTTATGAATTTACCCTTTATCATTATATGATTTTCTTTGTCTTGTTTCATAGTCTGTGGCTTTAGGTCTACTCTCTTTAGTCTAAGTACAACTGTTCCTGCTGTCTTGTTTCCCATTTGCATGGAATATCTTTCTCCATCCCTTTAATTTCAGCATATGTATGTCGATGTTTTTTAAAGGGGGGCTGGTGAAGTAAGTCTCTTGCAGGCAGCATATAATTAGGTCTTTTTTATTTTTTTATTCCATTCTGCCACCTGTGACTTTTTATTGGAGAATTTAATCTATTTATATTCAAAGTATTCATCGATACATAAGGACTGACTGCTACCATGTTGCTAATTATTTTCTGGTCATTTTGTAGAGCCTTGCTCCTTTCTTCCTCTCTTACTGTCTTCGTTTGTGATTAATTTTCTTATTGTTATGCTTTGACTCCTTGTTTTATTTTTTGTGTATCAACCATAAGTTTTTGCTTTGTGGTTATCATGAGGCTTATAAAAAACTATATTACAGTTATAATAGGTTATTTTAAGCTGATAATAACTTAAATTTGGCCACAAAAAAATTTAAAAATAGTGTTGGAGATGTAACACCATGATAGAACACTTGCCTAGCAGACATGAGATTCTGGGTTGGATCCTCAGCACTGAGAAAGAAAATACTTTATACTTTTACTCTACCTCCACCTCATTTTGAATTTCTGTTGTCACAATTTATTTTTTATATTGTGTATCTCATAACAAATAGTTTTGTCCTTTAATCTTTAGATCAAAGATACAAGTGATTTATACACCACCATTACAGTGTTAGTCTTCTGAATTTAACTGTGTATTTACTTTTACTAGTGAGTTTCATGTATTTTGTATTACAATTACAACCCTTTTAGCTTGAAGAGTTCCCTTTAACCTTCTTGTAACACAGGTCTGATGATGATGAACTACCTCAGCTTTTATTTGTATAGGAAAAACTTTATCTCCCCTTCCTTTCTGAAGGGCATATGTTTAGATCTTTTAAAAACATCTATTTGCTGTCATTTTTTTGACTAGAAGTGAGAGTGAAAATAAGTGCCTACATATAATCCATGATCTTTAGCTGGACATTCTCTACACTTAAATTTTTCCTTCATATGTAAATTTAATTCTAAAGTTAACTAATAGGATAACCTTCCCTCCAGAATATCTTCCCTAACTTAATACTATTTTCTATCCTACCCAATTTATAGGCTACTATTGTCTACAATTTAACTCTAATTTTTATATTTCACAAATAACACATTAATGTTTTATATAAGTAAGATTTGTTAGGTTACCAATTTCTTTGCTTGAAGCTCTTTTTCTATTTCATACTTCAGGAGGCATTTTTCTTATTCTTTGAAATACAGTATCAAAGTGTGGTTTACAGATCTACAGAGTCTCTAAGACCCTTTTAAGGTCCCACATGCTAAAATCACCCTTATAATAGTACCAACATGTTGCCTGTTTCTGTGCACTGACACATACATTGACAGAGCAAAAGTAATGATAGATAAAACTTCTGTTGCCTTAGCACAAGTCAGAGCAATGGCATCAAACTATGCTAGTACTCGTTGCGTTCTTCACTGATGTACATTCACAATAAATTTCTAAAATGCCAGTTTCACTTAACAATGTGCTTGGTGAAGCAGGAAAACAATGTTAATTTTATTAAATCTTGACCTTTGAGCAATGTCTTTTTAATATTCTCTGTGACAAAAAAATGGAAAGTACAAAGGGCACGTTTGCTGAGTACCAAAGTAATGATGGTTGTCTAAAGGAAAAACACTTGTGCAATTGAGTTGCAAGCTGACGTAAGTGGTTTTTTTCATGGAACTCCATCTTTACTTAAAACGGTGACTGACAGGTGAACTATGGCTATTCAGACTTGGATAATTAGCGGACATTTTTTCAAAATCAAATGAAGTGAGCCTGTTACTTCAAGGAAAACAACTGACAGAATTTGTGGCCAATGATAAAATTCAGGTTTTCAAGCAAAAAGTAGAATTTTTTAAAAACTCATATTTGCCACCATGAGCTTGACAGCAACCCGAAACTTGTATTTTTCTAATGAGATCAGTGGTGGATGCTAATGAATGCAATTTGTGTGTCAATGTCTAAAAGATCTGCTTAAGTCAGTGAACTAATATTGTCAAATAGAGTTGCTTAAATTTTAAAAATTAATGAATTGGCTAAAAAAAGAAGTATTAGAAGATTGAAGAGAAAATTATTTACAGATGAAATGAAAGAAATTTACCCATAATACAACACAGAAATACAAGGGGTTGGAAAATATCAAGGAGAATTTATCATCAATAGGTCTGTCCCTATTTTGAAAATCTATGTAGTTTCTTTCATATCTTCCTACTTATCTTCCTACTTATTTTGGACAGCTCCTTATTGCTTTCTCGTTTCTGAGAGATACCTGGGTATTTCTTTAAACATTTCATATATTATCATTTAATATTCTACATCTGATAATTCCAATTAGAGCTCTAACTCCTTCTTTTATTGTTTCTGCTTATTCCCATAATGGTGAGACAAGGCTTTTTCTTCTGTCATTTTGGTGATCCTTGATTTTGAGTTTGGTAGATCTCAATCTACAGGAATCCGAAGGACTAACTGAGGTTGTCTTGCTCCAGGGCAGGTTCGCTCTTGCTTCTGGTGACAGCCAGGGGGCGGTAGACCTGAAGCTGCCTTATCTCCCTTCCAGGTTCCGTTCACTTGCCTTGCCTGGAGCCCAGAGCTTTTTCTCCTGATTGCATTTGCTTACTGCTCATTACATCTACTTTCAAATTTTAACAAACTTTTTTTTTCTTTTTTAACATACTTGAACGTTGCCCTCATTTCCCACAAATCTAGCACCACGTTTAAAATTGCAATGTTACTCAAGCAAATATCATAATATAATCAAAACAGAACTTTATTTTTTGCCTCCCACTGTTCCATTAGGTTTTATTTAGCATGGGTAATGTTTCTTTTAAGCCTGGATGAAAAACAGTCTTGGTTCAGAAACTAGAATGCCCAATTCTGGATAGTAATTATAACTCTGTGCTTGACTTAGCAGTAAATCTCCTCCTCTCCCAGCTTGGTTCTGCTTCAGGCTGAAAGCCTACAATGACAAAGGAGTGGGTTGGTTTCTTCCCTAATTCACTGCCTTGTGTTTCTCTCCTCCCTCTTCCTTTTCCCTCTCCCCAAACAATGTCCTCAGGGTCAAAAGAAGAAGATGGCCAAAGAAGGAAGGGACAATATATTTTTACATCAACTAATAACCTCATGATCTGAAGGAACTGTGCACTTCCAGGTTCCTATCACTAAACATCTTTCTCCTGCAGCTTCTAGTTCCAGTTGGGTGCATTTATAACCTGTGGATTCCTCATTTAGTCATTGTATACCAGCCTCTATAATCTCAGAACTTCACTCCCTCCAAGTGGCAGCTCTAAGAGAAATGGCTCTTTCTTTCTCCCAAGTGCCCACAAGTAGTTCTTTAGTCACAATGAGACAGGATTTATCTGACACACACACACACACACACACACACACACACACACACACACGCAAAAATCCTAGACCAATCTCTTCTCATGTATAATAAGAGAGTAGTTAGTCATCTCTTGACCTGAAGATTTCCAACCTCAGAGTCAAACCCCATCCCACACGTCAGATCTCTCTGGGTGCCAGAGAAGTTGTCCTCAGTAGACCTCAGATGTGGAAGGAAGTAGCTCCCCCTCTTTGGGGTGGGGTGAGAAAGTGGGGCTCGCAGAATTGTTTTCTCCAAAGAGAGTCTCCCCACTAAATACATTCTCTCTTCCCATGTATTGATCCTTTTCCAGATCATTGATCTACTAGGTCATGGAGCTAGTCCTCAGAATTTTTATACTCTCTTTGGTACTTCTCACATTGGTGTTTCAGGCAAAATTTAGGGCCTGTTCTCCATCATGAGCATGTTTTATCTGAGCTCCAGATATATATTTAATTCCTCATACTGGAGGAAACAGAAGCCTAGCTAAGTAAACTTGATGTGAATTTATGCATTTGAATTTTGTAAATATCTAATCAAATGAATTAAAAATAAGGCTCTGGTATTTTAGTCATATATTGAAGATCCTGAGCTGTGAAGAATTGACACAGCCATAAATCAGTGTAATTTCTGAGAATTATCAAGTACACAATTGTGAAGTCCTGGTTTCTTCACTAGGCATTGTGCTTCATGCGCAATGTGACACGAACACGTCTGAGCCCACTTCTACCTCATTTGGATGCACATGAGGCTATTTATTCCCCCAGATACACATTGTATAATTATTTTCTGCTCTAGTAAATGAGCAGCTTAATTAGCACCTTAATTTGATTTTAAAGGCTGAAAAATATAAGTAATAGTGCATTCTTTTTAGAAAACCATCTTCTAAATAATCACACTTTATGTCTACTCTTAAATATGCAAGCTGTACAATATTCATACAAAAAATAGAAAAAAGCAGCAGCTACTAAAAGCTATTTTGGGCAATTAGGAGGAATTCTCTTGTTTACATTAGAGGAGAAATAGTACAAAAGTAACTGAACACATGCCAGAATAATTAGCAGCTCTTGGCTCATTTAAATTATGTGCACATTGCCATTTTAATGCATTTTTTAAACAACCACTTGCAATCCTTATTTTATCCTTGGAAGAATATTAATAGCTTTCTACTAGGTATGACTAGTAAAACTAGATTTGTTTCCTGTTTTCCTGGAAAACATAAATCTTCCTGGTTTTATAGACCCACTTTTAATAATAATTAAAAACATAAAATAATAATAATCATAATTTGAATTTATAAAATACTTCTGCATGAAAACTGGAGGCATCTTTTTATGTAAGACAATTTCTCTGAAGGAATATCACGCTGTTTCTTTATGCTTGCCATATAACATGTTGATTCTAAGGATCATCTAATATTAATAATAAGAGGATTAAGACTGTGATTCTCTTTTTCCAGAAAATACCCAAGTGACTCCCTCATAACAAATGTAGAACATGAATTTTACACATTTGCTTCTAAATGTAAAGTCCCTGATGATTACTCACAAAGTAGTGATTAGCAGGAAGTGCATGTATAAGATAAAAACGGGGGGGGGAGGAAAGATAGCTATTTCTCTCTTTTTGAAGACATAAATGCAGAAAATTTGGTTGTAAGGCAGCAGACCCTTTGATCTGACAACTGTAATCCAAGCCAACAAATGCCATCATGGAAATATTACAGCATACACAGAGCAACTGTGTCTAAGAGATGCCTCACGTAGACTTGAGAATCTGTGGAAAACTTAAACACAACCTGTCCATGATTATCCTGTGCCCAGTCTGCTGCAGGCCCCAGCTAGATGCCATGTGAGGACACAAAAGTACCTAGGACAAAGGGGCTTCCAGTCTATTGAGAGAAATGAAAGGGACATAGGTAGTTATGATGCCAAGGTAGAGAGTCAGAAAATCCCTCAAAGGGAATCAGACAATATGCTAAAGAAATTCACAGAAAGGAGATATTACCAAGAAAGTGGAACAGGCCCCTCAACCAAATGGCCTAATAAAGCCACAGATGTGAATGTACCTCAAGGTGGGTCCTTTTGGACTAAATAATAAACATTTGTCACAATCATGGAGCAGAGACACAGTCTCACTTCAATCATAGGACCTCTGTTTCAATGAATTATACAGAAACAAAATAATCAGGATGCACCTGTCTTGGAAATATCTAAAATGAAAAGATAATGAGGCAAGGTCAGAAAATATGATTGGTCAGTCCAAAAAGATGAAAGCAAATCCTCTGGTTGAGTAATTAACCTAGCACGTGCTATTTTACATTGAGCCTCTTTAGTTTTTGATGCAAGACGCATATAGGATATTTAGAAGAGGTAATGAGGTTCTGCCAGATCTGAACCTGGAGTGTAAGGGAGCTGTCATGTGAAGGAGGAGTCTGGTGCTTTGTGACATTTCTTGGTGCTGACACTGAGAATTAGAAACCACTAGCACATAAGTTGAGACCAAGTGAAATGAGGAAACTGCATTATTAGCTCATGCCAAGTTTTCTTCTGCCTTCCATTAGCATCTCTATTTTTCTCTTTGCCTTGAAAGAAAAATGACTAGTCATAATAGCACTTTTTTATTTTTTTGGAAGCTTATTCCTTTCATTTGATGATCTAAAATCAGGCTACAATTGTGGGGACCAGGTACATTGCCAAGGTTCTTGAAATTATGCATTTATCACTTTCAAGATATAAATGCTGTAATAATATTCATATTATTTTTCACATTCTTGACAACCAAATAGCAGGTATAAAATATTCCCTTTAAAATTAATAATTTTTGCAAAAGTATAAAGATCTGATTATATATTTTAAATAGCTCTTCTAGCACATGTAGCTACTAGTTTGCGAGATGATTTAATTTGACATAAGAAATTAATCAACATTCTGCCTTTGATCCACTCATGCAATCTCATTGATTTAAGGGGAATCTATCTTCAAGGGCCAAGGGTAAAATCATTCCATAATTATCTTTACAAATCTAGTAACTATATTTATTACGAAGCCACTCCACTTTCCACACATGACTTTTTGAAGAGTGCATATATTATATTCTATCGACTTTGTTCCTTCCATATGCAGAGTGTGAGAAATTTGTAATACCAAATAACCAGAACAAGGATTTATCTGAGTTGATGGTAGTGAATACTCCTGGATGTTTCAGAGAGAGACACAAGTTTATGCTTACTTCTTTATGGTATAACCTTGGACACAGCCAAAGTCATCTGACTCTCCCCTCCACCGGTCTGTGATTAACATTTAGCATTAATACTGATATGGATTTATATATGTAAATCTTGAGGTTTTGTCTTGTCCTTCAAGATGATAGTTTTAAACTTTTGAAAGTTTCTTCCTAATCTATCTCCAAGACTCACTCTACCACTTACTCTGCAGTACCCTGTAGTCACAGTTCCACAATATGATATGGAACTTATGTATTGAGGGAGGAGTCTGGTGCCTTGTGACATCTCTTGACATTTCTTAACCACTAAAAAGGGCTCATCTCACTTTCAAAACCAGAAAAAAAAGATAGGTAAAAATACCAAGAAATTAAACCAGTTCACAGAGCTCTTTTTAAAATAAGGCATCAGTTCCAATTCTCAAGCTCACAGAAAAACAAATTGAATAGGATGCTGTAGATTCAAAATGTCATAGAATATTGTTTCATTCTAAAAAGAACTCTGAAGTCTGTTATTTCTTTTATGTGTATACATGAATAAGAGCCTGGGACTACATGCAGGGGAATTAGAAATGTTTTAGATTTCTCTTTGCTATTTAAACAATCAACAATGTGAAGAGAGAGCCTACAGAATGGGAGAAAATCTTTGCCACCTGAAACTCAGGACATTGATATCTAGGATATACCAAGAACTCAAAAACCACACACAACTCCCCCCCCCCATAACCCAAAGGAACAAAGGAACTGAACAGATACTTCCCAAAAGAAGAAATACAAAGGGTCAACAAATATATGAAAAAAATGTTCAACATCTCTAGCAATTAGAGAAATTCAAATTAAAATAAACCATGAAAATGTGGCATTTATACACAATGGAGTATTACTCAGCACTAAAAAATAACAAAATCATGGCATTTGCAGGGAAATGGATGGCATTAGAGCAGATTATGCTAAGTGAAGCCAGCCAATCCCTAAAAAACAAATGCCAAATGTCTTCTTTGATATAAGGAGGGAAACTCAAAACAGAGCAGAGAGGAAGAGCATGAAAAGAAGATTACCATTAAACAGGGACGAGAGGTGGGAGGGAAAGGGAGAGAGAAGGGAAACTGCATGGAAATGGAAGGACTCTCATTGTTACACAAAATTACATATTAGAGAAGGTGAGGGGAAAGGGAAAAAACAAGACAGAGAAATGAATTACAGTAGATGAGGTAGAGAGAGAAGATAGGAGGGGAGGGGAGGGGAGGGGGGATAGTAAAGGATAGGAAAGGCAGCAGAATACAACACACACTAGTATGGCAGTATGTAAAAACGTGGATGTGTAACCGATGTGATTCTGCAATCTGTATACGGGGTAAAAATGGGAGTTCATAACCCACTTGAATCAAATGTATGAAATATGATATGTCAAGAGCTATGTAATGTTTTGAACAACTAATTTAAAAAAACTAAACCATGATTTGCCTCACTCCAACCAGAATGATAATTATCAAGAATACAAGTAACAATAAATGTTGCTAAGGATATGGGGGAAAGGGTACCCTCATACATTGTTGGTAGGATTGTAAATTGATGCAACCAATCTGGAAAGCAGTATGGAGATTCCTCAGAAAACTTGGAATGGAACCATCATTTGCCCCTGTTATCCATTCTTCAGTATATGCCAGAGGATTTAAAATCAGCATACTACAGTGACACAGCCACATCAATATTTATAGCAGCATAATTCACATTAGCTAAGCTGTGGAGCCAAACTAAGTACCCTTCAACAGATGAATGGATAAAGAAATCTGGTATACATACACAGTGGAGTATTACTCAGCTATAAAGGAGAATGACTATGGCATATGCTGGTAAACGGATGGATCTGGAGACTATCATGCTAATAATAAGCCAATCCCAGAAAAGCCAAAGGTCAAGTGTTTTCTCTGATATGTGGAAGCTAATCCCCTAATAAGGGGGTGGTTAGAAGTCCAGTGGATTAGACAAAAGGGATTGGAGGGAATGGAGGGAGATGGAAAAAGGAAAGACAGCAGAATGAATCTGACATAACTTTCTTATGTATATATATGACTACACCTCAGTGAATCTCACCATTGTGTACATCCACAGGAAATAAATAATTTAAAAAAATAACTATGGGTCATGGCAGAAAGATCAATAGAGGGAAAGGAGCAGAAGGTAGAGAGAGGAAAGAGGAAGAAGAGGTACTGGGGTATGAATTAGAATGAGATATTACTTGTATAATTATGTCAAAATGGATTCTACTGTCATAACTAAAAAGAATCAGTTAAAAAAAAAGAAAGGGGTGTCATTAAAATCAAAGGGAGATCAATAGATTAGAGGAAAGGGATGGGGGAGGGGAAGAATGGGGAAGTGCTAGGGAGTGATATTGACCAAATAATATTGATATATTGTGTGCACGTATGAATATGCAATAACAAATCCCACCATACAACTATAATGCACCAGTAGAAAAAAAGGAATGTGGGAAAAAACCCTGCCATCAGGCATAGTGTATCTGCAAAGAAGATGTCTACTTTGACACTAAATGACAGTAATACTAAATGGGTAATACATGGCCGTGAACATAACTTCCAGAGCCAAAACCATGGAATATGCTTGTATCATCCAATCTTTTCCTATGAAAAGCACCTACCTCTTCTACAAAAATTAACTCAAAATGGATCATGGAATTCAATATAAATGTAAAACTACAAAACTCTTTTTTAAAAAAGAAAAAAAAGGAGAAAAACTGAACGGAGGGCTAGGCAAAAAATTCTCAGATGTGACATGAAAGGTACGATTTATAAAAGGAAAACTTGATACATTGGATCTTCTCTCATTAAGAACTTTTACTTTGCCAAAGACAAGGTGAAAAGGATGAAAAGACAAGGAGACAATATTTCCAAGCCATATATCCGATGAAAGATTGGATCTAAAAATATATATATAAAGAATTATCTGAATTCAACCATAAAATGGAACAATTCATTAAAAAAGGGCAAAAGCCATGAATGGATATTTCAATGGAAAGAATATATTAGTGCTAAATCAGCACACGAGAAGATGATTAACATCATTAGCCACTTGTGAAATGCAAGTTAGCACTGACCACAATGAGATAGCACTCCACACCTAATCAGAAAAGCTAAATGAAAAAAATAGTGATAACGTCAAATGCTGGTGAAGATGCAGGAAAAAAATGGATCACTCATACATTGGTGGTGGGTATGTAAAATGGTTCAGTCACTCTGGAAGGCAGTTTGGCAGTACAGTAGATAGAATGATGGCCCCCAAGGATGTCCATGTCCCAATCTCTAGAAACTTTGAATATGTTACCTTATATGGCAAAAGAGACTTTGTAGATGTGATTAAGTTAATATGGTACATTGGGAGATTTTCCCACATTAGCCAGGTAGGTGCAATACAGTCACAGAGGCAAGCCAGGTCAGAGAAGAGAGAGGATGCTAAAAACCTGAGAAGCCTCTGGAAGATAGAAGAGGAAAGAAATAGATTTTCACCAGGAGCCTCCAGAAAAGAAGCAGCCTCTGCTCACCCTGTAAGATTCATTTCAGTCTTCTGACCTCCAGAACTACAGGGAATCAATTCTGTATTGTTTTAAGTCACTAATTTTTCAGCACTATAGGAAGTGAATACAAGCAGGTCTTTAAAAACCATATACAGGGGCTGGGGTTGTGGCTCAGCAATAGAGCACTTGCCTAGCACCTGTGAGGTCCTGGGTTCCATCCTCAGCACCACATATAAATAAAATAAACATTAAAAATATATATATACA
Organism: Ictidomys tridecemlineatus; assembly: GCF_052094955.1. NCBI lineage: Eukaryota > Metazoa > Chordata > Mammalia > Rodentia > Sciuridae > Ictidomys > Ictidomys tridecemlineatus. Next base: position 179,560,015 of record NC_135478.1, on the reverse strand, counting down.
ACCACCATAGATACAGTAATTGCACTCTTGGGCATTTATCCCAGAGGGAGATAAAAACTCATGTTCAAAATATAGCACCAAAAAAATGAAAAGAAAAAAAAAAGTCCCTGGGCTCGGGCTGGGGCTCAGTGGTTGTGCATGTGCACTTGCCTGGCATGTGTGAGGCACTGGGTTTGATTCTCAGCACCATACATAAATAAATAAAACAAAGGTCTATCATCAACTAAAAAATTAAAAATAAATGGTCATACAAAAACCAGCACATAATAGCCACAGTAACCTTATTTGTGGTGGTGAAAACTGAAAACAGCCCAGATGTCCTTTAATAGTTCAGTTAAACAAACAGTGGTAAATGAACACCACAGAATACTATTCAGTAATAAAAAGGAATGAACTATTGATACATATTGATCTATGGGATGGATCTCAGGGGAATTAGACTGGGTGAAAAAAAAAATCCTGAATGATTACAGATTCCATAATTCCATTTGTTAATTTTCTTCTTCTTCTCCTTCTCCTTCTTCTTCTTCTTCTTTTTTTTTTTTTTTGTACAAGGGATAGAGCCCAGGGGCTCTTAACCACTGAGCCCTTTTTTATTTTTTATTTGAGACAGGGTCTTGCTAATTGCTTAAGGCCTTGCTAAATTACTGAAGCTGGCCTTGAATTTGGGGTCCTCCTGCCTCAGCCTCCTGAGCTGCTGGGATTACAGTCATGTGCCACTACACCTGGCTCATTTGTCATTCCTGAAGTTTAAAAATCATAGGAAAGGAGAATAGCCAGGCACAGTGGCACACACCCGTAATCCCAGTGACTCAGGAAGCTGAAACAGGAAAATTCCAAGTTTAAGGCCAGTCAAAGCAAGTAGAAAGGCTCTGAATCAAAAATAAAAATGGGGGACTGGGGATGTGGCTCAAGCGGTAGCGCGCTCGCCTGGCATGCGTGCAGCCTGGGTTCGATCCTCAGCACCACATACAAACAAAGATGTTGTGTCCGCCGAGAACTAAAAAATAAATATTAAAAAATTTCCTCTCCCCCCCCTCTCTCTTTAAAAAAATAAAAATAAAAAAATAGTCTGGGTATACAGCTCAGCAGTAGAGAACCCCTTGGTTAAATCCCCAGTACCACAAGGGGCAGAAAAGAAAGAAGAAAGAAAAGGAATACTGATTAAGGATAGAATATAGCAGGAGGGAGGTAAATGGGTATTGGAATTATTCAGGATCTCGACTATAATAGCTGTTATACAAATCTACACATCATACAACTAAATACCCACATATAAATACAAATAGCATGGGGGAAATCTGAATAGGAAAAGTAGATTATATCAAGGAAGATCTTATCATATGAGAGGTAGGTACTGTCATTTTGCAGGATGTTGCCAATGCGGAAAACTGATCAAAGCAAACATGAGACTTCTCTATTGTTTCTTACAACTGCATGTGAACCTACAATTATCTTGGCTATCTTTCAGTTTAAAAGGCACTTATTAAAGAAGGAAATCCTGTCATTTGCAATAACACAGATGAACCTAGAGGTCATGGTAAGTAAAATAAGCCAGGCACAGAAAGACAAGTATTTTATGATCTTATGTATATATGGAATCAGAAAAAAATGAACTCATAGAATCAGAGACTACAGTTGTGGTTGCCAGGGTTGAGGAGGGGGCTCTTGGAGAGAAGCTGGTCACAGGACACAAAATTTCAGTTAGTCCATAGGGATAAGTTTCAGAGACCTAATGTACAATATAGCAACAATAGTTAAAACAACATGCTGCAAACAGTGATCGTTTGAGTTCTTCATTACCTATTTGTGTTCCTTTAATTTCCTCCTTTTGTCTAAGAGCTCTGGCTAGAGTTTCAAAGATAATGTTAAATAGAAGTGGTGAAAGATGAAGTTAGAGAATATCATGCTAAGTGAAATAAGCCAATCCAACAAAACCAAAGACCAAACATTTTCTCTAATATGCAGATGCTAATTCACAATAAGGTGGGGAAGAATAACGTTACCTTAGATTAGGTAAAGTGAAGTAATGGGAGGGGAAGGAATGGGATATGGGGATAGGAAAGATAATTGAATGAAACAGACATTATTACTATATGTATATATGTGGCTACATGACCAATATGATTCTGCAACATGTACACTCAGAAAAATGAGAAATTATATCCCATCTATGTATGATATATCAAAGTGCATAAATGCATTCTGCTGTCATGTATAATTAATTAAAACAAGTAAAAATATATAAATATAAAAAAACAACATTCTGTATACTTGAAAAGCACAAAGAGTAGGTTTCAAGTATTCTTGCAACAAAAAATGGTAAGTATGTGAACTCGTATGTTAATTAGCTTGATTTAGCTATTCCATATGTACACATATTTCAAAACATCATATTGCATACCATAAATACAATTAGGAGGAATACATAAGGAATTTAAGGAATATATAAAATTATAAAATTGCTACTTATCGGGGCTAGGGTTGTGGCTCAGAGGTAGAGCACTCGCCTACCATGCGTGAGACACTGGGTTCAATCCTCTGTACCACATAAAAATAAGATAAAGATATTGTGTCCCCCTATAACTAAAAAAATAAATATTTAAAAAGTTACGTATTAATTAAAAACAGATAAATTTTTAAAAGCATTTATTATTAACAGCATACTAGGCAAGTTCTCTACCATTGAGCTATACACTCTCAGCCCAGCTTACTAAAAATAACATCATCTTCTTGAATAGGCAGTTTATATCCTTCATACAACCAAATACTATTAGAATATTAGGGGAAATACTTTTGAATCTATTACAAATAATTAATGTGTTGATATTATATATAATTTTTTAGTAATGCAAGAAGACCACTCCTAAGTCAGCTATGATTTAATACACTGAATATTGCTTTTATTTTTGCCATGTATACTTTTCTGAGTGCCCTGATCTACTGAAACCTTCATCTATCTCTAGTATCATCTACTGTCTCTAGTAAAATGGTGGGTATGCCCCTGGTTCTAAAATCAAATTATTTGGGTCAGACCAAAGCTTCTCTACTAAGGATTCCTGTGTCCTTAAGTTCTCCATAACTCTGGTTCCTCAACTGAAAAATTGGGTGGAAAATAACATTTAACTAAAAGGTCATGGTGATAACTAAACAAGTTAAAGTGTACATAGAAAGACTTGGCAGAATCTTACATAAAACCCCAATAAATATTAATTATTGTTCTAGTATGTGCCATTATTGATGCTGGTTTATTGCCACCAGAGTGTGTATTATGACTGCACATAGACAGATCCAGAAGCCACAGACAGATCCAAAAACCTATGTGGAGAAACTCTAGGGTACAGACCATTCCACCATGAGGATACATCTATCTTCGTGATGGCATGAATGGAGCCCCCTGTTGCCAGTCAAATGATGAACTCCTGGGAATCTCCTTGAAGTTCCCTATGAAGTCACTTTGCTGTCCCCTTTTCTCTCTTGATGCCCATTCTCCAGATTCCTACAACATAAACCAATCTCTTTGATTAAACTGAATTTTAGGTGACTAAGTAGCAGGTGGTTATCTCATGTTTCCCCTTCTAACTTGCTGGTTTGGAGTTTAGAAGAAAATGGTTTAAGTGTGAAATAGAAAAGGCAGAATTGGATAATTTTTTAGTTGTGGTAAAAAAAATTACATAAAGTTTGTTCTCTTAACCATTTTAAATGTTCAGTTAAGTAAAACAACATTGATTTTGTTACATTGCTTTATAATTCAGTGCTAGCTTTTATTTTAAACAATATATGAGGGCTACAAGAGACACCTAGCTTGCCAGTGCATAGATGTTGCAACTTCTTAAATCAACCCTAATTGTACCTAAAATATCTTCCATGTGGCATTGTTCTTTTCTACCCAGTTATCACCAGCTAAGTTCATACCCTACATGACCACTTACATTCCCTTCTCTCTCTCTCTCTCTCTCTCTCTCTCTCTCTCTCTCTCTCTGTGTGTGTGTGTGTGTGTGTGTGTGTGTGTGTGTGTGGTGCTGGAGATTGAACCCAGGGCTTTGTACATGTAAGGCAAGCACTCTACCAACTGAGCTATATCCCTATCATGCCTTTCTTTTAAACTGGAGCTTCTACCTCCAGCCTCTCCTCCTTAAAATAAGATCAGTGCTGCCTGATCTTTCTAGAAGATAGACCTGTTCACATCCTGCCCCTGCTGACAGGATTCCTGTGACTTCCCACCACCTACATGGCCAAAACCAGACTCCTTAGCATAAATTTCACAGTTCTTTGAAACCGAAATCCAAACTACCTTTGAGCTTTATTTTCTTTTTCTTTTTTTTTTTTAGAAAGAATTTTAATATTTATTTTTTAGTTTTCGGCAGACACAACATCTTTCTTTGTATGTGGTGCTGAGGATCAAACCCGGGCCGCACACTTGCCAAGCGAGCGCGCTACCGCTTGAGCCACACCCCCAGCCCTGAGCTTTATTTTCTACTGTGTCCTTCTGGGCACCTTGCCAGGCTAGGCAGCCTATACTCTCCCATAGGGATCATGTCCCAGAGAATTCCACGTTTACTTATGCTGTTTCCTCTGGATGGAATTTCTGACACATATGCTCCTAACATTTGCCACCGCAACAATGATCTTCATCTTGAATCAACAAGTCTGTGGGTTGAGTTCACTGACTGGTGCTTAGGTAGCCATGACAGCCTTCAATCATGACCCAAATATGGCTATGACACTAGCAAACATAAGAGCAAAATGTTGTGATTTCTCCTAAATCTACCTCCTAGCTTCATAAAATACAAATCTTTTTTATTACTTTTTTAGTTGTAGTTGGACACAATACCTTTATTTTATTTTTTTTATGTGGTGCTGAGGATCGAACCCAGCGTCTCACATGCGCAAGGTGAGCACTCTACCGCTGAGCCACAATCTCAGCCCCCAAAATACAAATCTTTATTTCCTATTCCAACTTCCCCAAACAACCCCATCCCAGTTGTTGGCCAGTGCTCAAATGGGAACAAGGCTATCTTTTTTTTAATATTTATTTTTTAGATGTAGATGGACACAACACAATGAGTTTATTTTTATGTGGTGCTGAGGATCGAACCCGGGCTAGGCGAGCGCTCTACCACTGAGCCACAATCCCAGCCCAAGGCTATCTTGATTTCTTTGTCACTCACAACTGGCCTTTGACTGCTGGGGTCTTTTTAATTTGTGTCTCCTGGCTTTGGCTTTCTGAGTCATAATCAGATCTGAGCTCATCTTCTACAACTTTTGGTGAGGTGCTGAAATTACAGGTGCCAAGTATGCACTGTTGTAATGTCAAGATCTGTCGTTAGCACCCAGGCTAACGACAGCTAGTTTCTATCTTAGGTTCAGCCATTACCATTACAGGAGACTCAATCCAGCAAAATATCTCAGGATATGCTATCCTGCCTAAACATCCACCTGTGTGCTATTTGCCTGGCTTTCTTACATTGTAAGGTTGACTACTCAAAATATGTGAAGCTTTTCTACAGTCATCATAGCTAAGTCCTAACTATGTACAAATCTTTTCAACTGCTAAGGAAGTAAATATCATCTCTATATTATAAATAGGTAAACTGAGTCCTGGAAATCAAGATCATTTTCTCCAGTACCAGCAATCCTTCAGACAGAATTTTACTCAAAAGAGCATTTAGTCATATCTAGGAATCCAGACAACAAGAAGGTCAACTCTCCAAATAAACTTGACAATATGAGAGAGAGGGACAGTGACAGGTCCTCAGAGGTGTAGCTTCTCTTCCTTGACCTTTTCTACCCCATCTCCCTCCCTTTGCTCTCACCACACAGTTTCTAACACCATCAGCAACTCTTTCAGTTCCACAGGGCTGGGTGCAGTGGCACACACTTGTAATCCCAGCAACTTGAGAGGCTGAGGCACGAGGATCACAAGTTCAAAGCCAGCCTCAGCAAAAGCAAGGCACTAAGCAAGTCAGTGAGACTCTGTCTCTAAATAAAAACATAAAAAATAGGGCTGGGGTTGTGGCTCAGTAGTCAAGTGCCCCTAAGTTCAATCCCCAGTACCACTCCCCCCAAAAAAGAAATAGACTGGGCCAAAAAGAATTCATTTTATAAGCAGATCCACATTCAATTAAAAAGTTTAATATCCTCAGCAACTCAGCGAGACTCTGACTCAAAATAAAAAGGGATGGGGATGTAGCTAAGTGGTAAAGTGCCTGGGTTCAATCCCAACAGAAAGGAAGGAAGGAAGGAACAAAGAAAGAGAGAATGAGGGAGGGAAGGAAGGAGGGGAAGAAAGAGAATAAGGGGAAAAATAGAAAAACAAAGCTTAATACCCTAGTCACTACTTGAGCTAATGCTTTAAAAAACAGCAGCCTGGTGAGCTCTGAATTTAACCTCAACTCATGAGCTCTTGGTCACCATATCAGGTTCTCTGAAGAACAAGAAATAACTGCTTATGGGTTCGATCCCCAGCACTACATAAAAATAAACAAAATAGATATATTGTGTCCAACTACAACTTAAAAAATATATTTTAAAAAAAAGAAAGAACTGCTTACCCCACTCCCCACTCAGTCCTCTCAGGGCTGAGCAAACCCCATAAAACAGCAGTTCTCAAGCCTCTGTGACTCCTAGACATGAGGTAGTGAGAAGAGTGGGGCACACTGCATCCTTAAATCACATAAGTTTTCAAAGAATACAAGAGAGCATGATGGAAGAAAAATATAGAACTGAGAGACTATGACCATGTCTTAAAAAAAAAAAACAAGATCTGTGCTAACAGCTGATTTATTGTTTACCATTAACTTATACCCTCCCTCTCCACCCCACTCCATTCTAAAATATTCATTGACACAGTTTCACTCGAGTGCTATCATCTGGCAGTTTCTTGCAAAAGATGTATTGAAATGGAATCAGTTCTCCACTATTCCCACGATCAGAGGAAACTTCCAGGGAGTAAGAAGCCATTCTCTGTATACGAAAGGTTTTCATTATAATATACTTGTGTTGACATTTTTTAAGGGGGAGAGGTAGCTGACAAATTCACACATTAAATCAAAGCCCCAAGTATGACAGGAGAAAAGATTCTAAAACCCTGCTGTGTACTGTATCCCAACACTGACCTCTGTTGGCTGCAAATGTACTGAATCTTCGTTGTCTGATCCAGTCCCTTCTTTCTCTGAGGCTGAAGAATAGCTCCTTCTAAATCAAATCTCCCTGAACCATTTAAGATATGTTACATCTTCATTCTTAATAGATTGCAAACTCATGCTTGTAGTTTTTCCTGTTAATCTTTAATTCTCTTAGGAAACAAAATTTTGATTCTTAACCTCAAGCACAAGCTACATGAATGGGGACTACCATTTAACTTACAAAGTTTCAGAAGTGTAAACTATGACAAACATGTGTATTGACACATCAACTGCCCCAAGCAAGTGCTTCCTACCATTCACACTGCTAACTATCTCTCCTTGACTCACATTTGCACCTCCCTTCTTGACCCAGCTTGACCCAATCCTTCACCGAGGGTGCTCTTCTCCTGGATCCTCTGCTCTTCTCTTTTTCCTCTATTAACATGGGAATCCACAAAGCCTCTCTATCCAGCTTTCCAGAGGTCTTCTAACCCTCTGTATCTAATCACGTAGTTTAATTTCAAGTATAATAAGATTTCCAAATCAAAACCTTTGACCCTGACCTTCCCTCTTCTCTCCTAGTCAAAATCTCCTAATGTATCAAAGACTTATAATAGGAATAATTACATTTAAAGCTCCTTCTTGGCACTGTGATTTTATTCCCTACCAGTATCTATAGCTTTAACATTCTAAAAACTAAAGAATGGTCTTCTGGTCCATCAACTCCCCTGTTTCCATTCAGTGCACCCCTCCATTGATGTCATGGCTGTCTTCTCTCTCTTCTTCTCCTTCACATCCCTGGTCCACTCTCACAGCAAGAGTCTGGATCCTGAATCCCACAGCCTCTCACGGGACAAAGACCCCAGAGCATTCATTCTCTTCCATGACGCCAATTATTAACTGTGTAGTGATGACCCCCAACACCCCATCTCCTGCTTAGTCTTCTCATCTAACTTTCAGATCCCTTAATAGGTATTGGTCATCCTTACTGAGATATCCGCCAGGTATCTGAAAATCCACATATCCCAAGTCAAATTTCTACTCTTCCCTTTCTCTCCTACACCTGCCTCCCTCCTCTCTTCCTTATCTCTGTAACAGGAAAGACCAGTGAATTTGTTGTCTAACCTAGAAACCTAGGAGTCATCTATAACTCCTGTCTCTCCCTCAGATATCATATCTAATCAATCACAGTAGCTTAATTAATTTGTTGATTCTGGCTCCTGGGTTACTCTTTATTTCATTCCCATCTCACCAACCCAGCTATAGCAGAGCCAGCTATCTGACCACCCAAGGTTTGTGTTCTTCATCTATACTGTGGAATTGTCACATGGGAACAACTGTCCAGCCAGAAATTATATTTTAAAAGCTCCTGGTATCTAGCATGGAAAAGAGGGCACAGGAGTAGCACTTGTCCAGCATATGCCAGCTGATAGCACTGGTACTCTTTAGTACTAAAGAAGCAGGTAGGTAGATGCCTTCCCCATCTACCTGCTGAATAGAGGGAAGTCAGGCCTTGAGATAGAAGGAGCCTGGGTCTGTGAAGGAGTACTTGGAAGGTAAGGCTGTCTACCAGGAACATTCATATTGGACTCTAATACAACATGAAACAAACTTTTATTGTGTCAGCCACTGGGAAGTCTGGGCTTACCTGTTACAACGCCTACAATACCCTCTGACACCACCTAGTTCAGGCCACCTCAATTTATCCAGGTGGCTCCCAGCTGATCTCTGTGCCTGTGGTTTGTTCTATGTTCCCTTCTAGTCATTAATTTAATTAGCACCTAGCTTTGCTTTGTTTACAGTGTACCCCATCACAGCACAGTACCAAGTATGCAACAAAAATAACTAGGATCCTAGGGTCTTTTATCCAGTTACTTCCTCACTCTTGCTCTCCACTCTTGATTTTTGTTATCTAATGCCCCTCTCCTTCACCCTCTTTCTCCCCTTCCTTCACAGAGGATTGAGTCCAGCTTTCTAGTCCTCATTCGCTGCCAATCCACCCACATCTCACCTCCTCCCAATCTCTCCTACCAAGGTCCTCCCTTCTTTCAAGTTGCTTATAGCAGAAGTTCCAGAAATTTTCTGCTGACCTCACCTTGGACTGATTATTCTAATACGTGGTTATCATTTACCTTGTGTACCCCACCGTAGCTTCCTACTTGCCTCTGGGATAAACCCTTTGTATCTAGTGTGCATTCTTTCCCACCATCCTCACTCTGTTACACACTCCCTGAGGGAAGAATCACAGCCCACTTTTTCATAGGGCTCCTCCATGAATGCTCAAGAAGTGCCACTCAATGAATTGAATGATTTGCTTTGTATAATATTCCACCTAACATCTTCTGGGTGCCTCTGATCCAACCTTTCTTTTTTCAATGTGTTTCAATTTGAGGGATTTTAGTGGAAAATTCCCACAAACCTAAAATGGAAACTCAACTTTACATCTTCCTAGAACCTCCTTTGTGGCTACATAGTTCTCCACAAAGGGGAACTAGATTGTTAAAGCATGAAATAAGCAATTAGCTCTAATGTATAATTATCATTAATGACAATAATAATGATGATGATCTAATGTCTATTAAGGAAGTGCCTGCACATAGTAAATGCTCTGTAAATACCTCATTTACTTCCAACAACCACCCTATAAAGCAGTTTTCTTGCTGTACTGAATTTTATTAGCTCCTTTCTGAGCCTCAACTCTTAAAAGAGCCCATCACTGAGGAAGGGGGTAGTACTTGAAACAACTGAGAGGCTCACTGCCAACGGTTTCCAAAGACAAAGGGTTTGGTAAGTAGTCAGATATGTCAGAATACAACTGGAAAAGAGACTCCACAGGACCTCACGGTAGACTCTCCTATCTCCATAGGGTGTGTCCTGGTGAAGCCAGATTTAAAGATAGGTAGTTAGTGTAGCTAGGTAAATTGGGTCTGTTATGGAATCTAATAAAGAAAATGGAATCCATGAAAAAAAAATGGAGTCCTATCTGAGCTTGGGAAATCAGAACTACACCTGGGATATTGAAATGCTAATGTTCCCAAGTGAGGGAGGGCATTCTAAAGAACTGTTAATGAAGTAGCTCCCAGCAAATAGGGAGGTGCTAATCAAATCATCCTAAACCCTTCAGGATCAGCCATCCATGCTGGATACAGGGAGATAAGCAAGATAAAGGACAGAAATGTAGGACTCTAACCCTAACCCTAACCCTTAGATTTAAAAGGGATAAAGGGGCTGGGGCTGGGGTTCAGTGATAGCGCACTCACCTGGTATGTGTAAGGCACTGGGTTCGATTCTCAGTATAAATAAATAAATAAAATAAAGTTCTACCCATTAATTTAAAAATAAATGAATAAATAAAAAGGATAAGACTTCCCCATCCCACAATTCCCCCTTCTTCCTGGGGTTGGGGGAGTCTTCTATGCTATCCTTTAATAAAGCCTTTTACTTTCCACTCTACACTTGCCACCAGTGTGCTTCTCTGGTGTTATATTTCAGCATTCTGGGAAACAAGGATTCACAGAAACCAGCGGTATTACTGGGAACTTACCAGGAAATCCTGTTTCTGATACAGGTGTCATTATCAATGTTGTTATCTGCTCATTCCATATGTTCTGTTCATCATGCAGTTTACATCTCATTGTGACATTAGGCTGCCCAATTGCCATGAGTCATCTTATCTACAAAGAAGCTGTACATCTTTGCATTCCTGGGATGCTCACATACTGGCCAGCCCAGGACCAAAACCTCTTCCAGATATTTAAGTTAGCTAGCGCTCCTCAAAAAGACAAGAACAAGCCCTCTCTTGTCAATTTGTTAAAGCTTTCAGGTATGCCTCACCCTGCTTTTGGAAAATTATTCTTCATTTACGTTCTGCACAGTATTACTTTGTGCTCAGGCCTCATCTATATTGTGCTGCACAAAAATAATTGATTACTCATGAATGACAGAGTAATTGGCACTACCCTGGTTATTCAGCTATTTTTATGCATTATAATTACCAGCTTCAGTACACCAGACAGAATTTAATGTTCTTGAAAATTAATATTATTGAAGGACTTGATACAAAAGAATGTAATGTTCTTAAATTAAAAACTTGTCATACACTGATAGAGTTTCACATTGTTGGTTATTTATCAACATTTTGTTTTAAGTCATTTCAAGCCCCTTTATCAAGCTACAGAGCCTGAACCCATGCCAATTTAGTATAACTGAATTCTAGTGAGTTTGCAGTCTGAATTAGTATTTGCAATAGTAATATTACATGTTTAATGCTGTGTTGAAGACCTAGGATCTTTTGCCTACTAACCTGCATTATAGCTGTGAATTCTTTGAAAACAAAAATATAAAAGAAAAAAGATGTTCACATGATCTATGAAGTATCTGATGTGCTAAGGCTGAATGAAGTGTATTTAATGAGCAGAATAATACACAATATCAATAATGCCTAAAAACTCACTTGAAGAAATTGTATCCTCTCTGCTCCATGGTCTAGCTGTGATGCAAGAGACAGCCAGGATAAAGGCATGAACGGAGTCTGACATTTATGATCACCCTACCTATGGTGACAGGACCTGTATGTATCTTTAATGATGTTTTTGACTGTATAAAGAGGGCCTCCTTCACGATGACTTAACCACAGTTTCCCAAAATGCTTATCTCATGAACTTTGTTTTTTTCTTCATTGCTGTGTGTGATTCCTGAGTTTAGTCTCTTTCTTTCCTCTTTCATGCTGTCTCCCTTTCTATCTTAAACAGTGTGGGGAGGTTTAAAGGTTTGTAATGGAGTCCCACATATCCAGAGGGGTCTTCTCTGCTCTGCCACAGTCCCCCACTCTCTATGCTCACACTCTTCACCTCCCAAACCTGTGAACTGCCAGGCCACTGAAGCCTCCTGGGCCTGGCTCTCCTCCCGCTCCAGGGCTCTCCTGCCTTTGTTCTATCTCATCCTTCCCTTCCAGGCCTTTCCACTATTTTCTTCACCTCAGAAGTTAGCCTAAGTATGGAACTAAGATTAGTAAACTTAAAAAAGAAAAAAAAACTTACTGCTTTCTTTAACATGATAATTAAACTTAGATTTCATTCCTGTGGCTTTTGATTTTTTTTCTTAATCCCACCATGTGTTAACAAAAGTCCCTTATTAGAAAACTTTTTCTTTTTTTTTTTTTTGTACCAGCAATTGAGCCAGGGACGCTCAATTGGTGAGCAACATCCCCAGCCCTTTCTTTAAATTTCATTTAGAGACACTGTCTCACTAAGTTGCTTATGGCCTCACTGAATTGCTGAGGCTGGCTTTGAATTCATGATCCTCCTGCTTCAACCTCCAAAGCCACTAGGATTATAGATGTATGGCACGGTGCCTGGCTAGAAAATGATTTCTTTTCCCCATCATAATGGCTTAATATATGTGAATCAAAGAATATTCACCACTATTAGCTTCCAGAAAATTAAATTTTAAAAAGACAGGACTAGATTGTAACAAGGGCCCAGGCTAGAGGCCCTGCTGGGGTCCCAGTAAACTAGACTTAGTCACCTACCACATCAGAAACATGAAAATACTTAACTGTGAATTTAATCACAGTTTGCCTAAAACTGGGAAGGCAGCTAACCTAAAGAAATGTTAAAATTTAAAGAAACAAAAGTTAGGAAATATTTATATGTAGTTCAACCAGGCTGTGCTACCTGGAGATATGTGATAATTCCAGTTTTTCAACCTTTGCTGGCACCCACTGCCAGGGCTTTGAGAGAAGTTTCTCAGTTTCTTTTCTCTGCATGAGGAAGCTGGGATGGAGACCAGGAAATGGGGGAAGGAGAAAACCAATTTGAGTCTTTTAATTTTAGTAGGGGTCCCGTTACACAATCAATCTTATATTTGGAGCCAAAATTCTATTTTTCACAAAGAGATTAATAGATTAACATAATTACAAATAAATTGACTATATATTGTTTAATATATATAAATGTCACTTTAGCAATCAAAATGATATTTGATAACTTGATTAACCACTATAAATTTGCATAGAAAAAATGCTTACCTTATACCATATATAAAAATTAACTCAAAATGAATTATAGACCTAAGTTTAAGAACTCAAACCACTAGAGTCATAGGAAAAAAACATCAGTATAAATCTTTGTGACTTTGGATTAGGCAATGTTTTCTTAGATATATGATAAAAAGCACACATTACAAAAGAAAAAATAATAAAAATTTGGACATCATTGATATTAAAGACTTTGTGCTTTACAGGATGTCATCAAGAAAGATTGAAGAAACAGAATGGAAGGAAATCATGTATCTGAGAAGGTGCTCGTATCCAGATTATATAAAGAACTCTTACAACTCAACCCAACTAAACACAGACAACAACTGAACATATTTCTCCAAAGATGATATATAAATGACCAATAAGCAATTGAAAAGATGCTCAACATTACTAATCACTATGGAAATGCAAATTCAAACCACTATACATACCATTTCACACCTACTGGGACAGCTATACCAAAAAGATAATAACAAGCAATATTATTTACAACAGCCAAAAGGTAGAAATAGTCCAAATGTCAAGTGATTGATGAATGGATAAACAAAATGTGGTATATTTATACGCTGGAATGATACTCAACTTTAAAAAGCAACTGATTCATGCTACAACGTGGATGAATCTTAAAACTACCTGCTAAGTTTAAAAAGCCAGAAACAAAATGCCACATATTGTAGGATTTCATTTATATGAAATGTCCAGAAGAGGCAAATTCGGACAGACAGAAAGTTGATTAGTGGTGGCTGGAGGGAGGGGGAGGCAGGGAGTGGAGATTGATAATTCCATGCTAATGGGCATGGGTTTCTTTTTGGAGTGACTAAAATATTCCAGAATCAGAAAGTGGTGATGGCTGTAAAACTCTGTGAATAATCTAAAATCAACTGAATTGTATACTTCAAAAGGGTGAACATCATGGTTGTGTAAATTATCTCAATATAGCTGTTATTTCTTTGTGAATGCTTACTGATAGGAAGAACTTTGGGTTCTGCTGCCATGAAAGAGATTCCAAAGACAGAGATTGGCTGGGGGGAAGCAGTGGATCCTAAGAAAGAGTTTCACCCCAGAGCACCAGGTTCTTTACCCTGGCCTTCCCCCCTGTTTTCTTCCTTAATTCAGAAAAACAGCTTTAGGTAAATTAGCTTCTCCTTGAGTTTTCTATAAGCATTCCCCAAGAGAGACATAACCTAGACATTAAGTGCACACATTGGAGTCAGCAGGGTTACTATTTTCATCCCAGTTCTTCCAGGTGGGGGACTTTGGTCTTGTTATACAATCTTGCTAGGTCTCATTCATTTATTCTTACTGTAAAGGGGTACAGGATGGTAATTACACCCACCTCGAAAATTATAGATAATGAGATCATCTTCATAGCAGCCATTGGGGTCCATGACAGAGAGTAAGCATCTGTAATTGCAGCTATTATTATCTCCAAGGCCCCTTCCAGTTCTAAAATTCTCTGAGATGTCTAATAGAATTACAATTTCAGTACTATTTTTACACAAAAAATAGTAATTAACATGGAATAATAGCTTAAATTGATATGACAGAGATTAAACTAATGAGAGAACACTGAAGAAGTCCTCTGGTCATTCTGGAAAACACTTCCATTACTACTAAATATACTTGAGTACTTTTTTCCATCTCCTGCCATTGCTTGACTTCTCAGAAAAAAATAGGGTATCCAGTAAAGGTGTACTATGGTAGTTCAATTGTTTCTGAATAAAAGAAAGAGAGAGAGAGAGAGAGAGAGAGAGAGAGAGAGAGAGAGAGAGAGAGAGAGAGAGAAAGAAAGAAAGAAGGAGGAGGAGGAGGAGGAGGAGGAGGAGGAGGAAGGGAGGGAGGGAGGGAGGGGAAAAAACAATTCTCTTTCCATAATCTGGCTAGATTCTTGGCCATGAATTTTTTTTTTTAATTGCTGGTGGGTCACAAGGTTGATAGATATGCATGTGTAAGTCAAGAGCAAGCCCCAGGAACAAGAACTATTCTCACTGTCCTTATGTTCTATGTCAGATGAAGACACTTTTATGATGGCTCAGCAGGGGTAGGGGTGGGGGTTTCCAGCTAATTTTGATGCCATGTGCTTGAGATTTCATCTCTTATTATATTGCCAAGTAAACATTATTGGCATAATTTGCAAAATGACAAAAGTATGGGGACATTTTCACTGTTCTGATAGACTGACTTCTAGCTCAAGGTGTCTTCCCTTTTCTATAAGCAGTAATTTATCCAAAAGTTAATTACCAATCATTAGTTCCCCCACAGAGCTAGGCTGGCAGTCTAAGTTGAGAGTGAAGAAAAGAGGAAAATTATATCACTTACCCTCAGGGCAGCTACCAATTTTCTCAGAAAATAGCAAAACAGAATAAAACTAAAGAAGAGCTTCATTAATAATAATTCCAACAGTAACAATAAACTCCTGCAAGAAAAATCCCTTAGACCTAGTTGTGAGATAATGAGGCTTCACTTTTTTTTTTAATGAATATATATTGTATGGTTTGGGTATATGGTGTCAAGCAAAAATTCATTTGTGAAACAATGCAAGAAAGTTCAGAAATGAAATGATTGGGTTATGAGAGCCTTAACCTAATCTTTGAGTTAATTTACTTGATTGGATCAGCTAGGTGGAAACTTGGCAGGCAAGGTGTGGCTGGAGGAGGTAGATCACTGGGGGCATGCCTTTCTGGTATGTATTTTGTTCCTGGCAAGCTGAGCTCACTCTCTCTGCTTCCTGGCTGCTTTCCTCAACCACACTCTTCTGCCAGATGTTTTGTCTCACCTTTGACCCAGATCAATGGAGTCAGCTGTCTATAGACTGAGACCTCTGAAACAATGAGCACCAATAAGCTTTTCTCTAAAATTGTTCTTGTCAGGGTTTTTGGTCACAGTGACAAAGAAGCTGACTAAAACACATGCCTCACCAAGAAATACAAGTCTGTGACCAAATCTAGGGCTATTCAAATTCCTCCAAACTCATAAATATACCATAAAATATACATGCCCTAGTGTTCATAGGTCAGCCTAACTAGGGTGAATTGGCCAACCTGGAGAAACTGAAGAGTTGAATCGAATTTCAGATAATTCCTCCAAAAATTATTAGGGTTTCTACAGAGAGTTGGTCCTTCATCTTCAAAGGTGCCCACATCCACCACTAAATACAAAGAAATGACACATTCTGCTGAATAATGATCTCAAATAAATGAAAATGATAAAATTCAACAATTATCCATAGTACCAGTAAATTATACAGGCCATCAAAATAGTTGAGATGCACAATGACATTTAGAATAACATCATCTTAGTTTTGTTTTGCCATCTGCAAGAGTCTGCAATTAATGCAATCTACTGTAACTACCATTAGTCAAACTGGAACATTGCACATAAGTCCCTGAGATTTGATTAAATAATGAATAAATTGATTAATGAATAAACTGATTCAGAAAAGCGAACCAAGACAAATTCCAGAAAATTTTGGAGATATCAAAATTAAAATTGATATTTTGGCATTCAAAGTTGACCTATTATACAACCTGAACATTTACATGCTTTTTCAAAAGAGAGTGGATTCCAGAGCCAGATGAGCTGAATTCTGCTAACTTTCTTTCTTTCTTTTTTCTTTCTTTTTCTTTTTTTTTTTTTTGAGACAGGTTCTCACTAAGTTGCTTAAGGTCTCACTAAATTGCTGAGGCTAGGTTTGAACTTGCAATCCTCCTGCCTCAGCCTCTCAAGTTGCTGGGATTACAGGCCTGCTAAGCTTTTTTATTTTGGGCAGTTTAACTTCTCTGTGCCTCAGATTTTTCTTGTCAATAAAATGGGTATGGGAATGGTACCTATATCATGAGATATAGGAGAATTAACTGAGTTGATATACATAAAACACTTAGACTACTGTCTGACATTTAATAAGTACTACATAGGAGTCAGTTATTATTATCTCTATGCTACCGGGGATGGGGACACCAGTACAGTGCCATTTCAGCATGACCAACACAAGGGAGCTTGGTACTTCAAGATTCTAGGAAGCAAAGGTACAACCTAATAAATGATCTAGGCCAGTGGATGAGCCCTTCTATTAGCAGGGTAATAAGTAGCTAATAAGCTTTCTTTTCTCCAGGTACCTTCACTCGTAATATCCAGAGGGGAAGAAATGTTTGCTCCAGATCTGCAAACATTAGTGAAGACCTGCCATTAGGAGACTATCCATAGATGACTACTTTCTGGAAAATTGAGATATAGTAGAATCTATCTATAATGACATTATGAGATGCTTGATAATTAAGAAAGCACTTCAAAATCCAATAATATTTCAGATCAGTGTTACAAACATTAGTTATCACTATACTATAAAGATATAGAAGGATAATGTGTTGAACTTGTATAGCTATATCCTAGAAATAATCTTTTTTTTACACTAAATTCTTGGTGTTAGTATGTTTAGTATGTTAACTGCTTGTGCGTTTTCTGCCTGTTTGTTTTCACTTTGCTTAGTGTCTGTGCAGTGATTACACTATGTCTTTCTAGTTTCTGTGAGAATGTGTTTTCCCCCCCAGGCCTCTACATGGGCTGATCACTCACTGAATGTAGCACCCCAAAATCAATGCAGATCTAGTAAGCACTGGAATAGTAGATCTCAGAACTCTCAGCACTTTTACCTCTAAAGATTCCTTTCATTTTATTTCTCTACCAAGTGCATGTTTTGAAAGGTTTTATCTAAAAATGCCATTGGTTAACCATTTACCAGTGGAAGGAGATCTAGGTTGTTGCCAGATTTTAGGTAGTACAAATAAAGCTCTTATGAACATTCATGTACAAATTTTCATGTGAACGTAAATGTCCAATTCTCTCAGATAAATATCCAAGGGTGCCAGTGCTAAGATGTATGGTAGTTACATTTTTGTTTTTTGAAGAAACTGCCAAACTGGCCTCCAGCATGGCTGTACCATCTTAGATTCCCACTAGCAATGTACTAGTGATGAATTTCTCTCTACATCCTCACCAGCATAAGGTGTTGTCCTTATTTTTTATCTCAGATGTTCTGATAGACCACATAGGAATACCTCATTGTAGTATTAATTTGCATATACCTAACAGCAAATGATGCTGAACATCTTTTCATGTGTTTATTTGCCATCTGTGTTCCCTTGTCCATGAAATGTCTGTTCATGTTTTGCCCATTTTCTAATTGGATTGTTTGGTTTTTTATTATTGCGTTTTAAAATTTTTAAATATTATGTTCTAGGTATATCTGTGCAGCAGATATGATTTGAAAACATCTCCTAGACTATAGCTTTTCATCCTCTTTCCATATACTTCCTCAAAGCTTAAGTTTTTAATTTGGTAAGCTCAGTTTCATTAACTTCTCCTTTTCTGAATCGTGCTTTGAGAAAGCCTGCAATAAAAGTCATTACACTAGAACTAGGGTGACTGATTCATCTAGATTTCCTAGGGACTTACCAGTTTTTAGCACTGAAAGTCCTGCATCCTGGGAAACCCCTCAGTATCACACAAACCAGGACAGTTGGTCACCCTTACTAGAACAAATGGAGGCCTGCCTCTCTTTTGCACCAAATCAACCTCAGCTGAAGAGTAAAGAGGCTGGTGCCAGGGAGACTCCACATCATATGACTTAGAGCCAGGCTATCACTACATGTGAATGGTTTTGAGGTACACACATGGTCACCTTGCTGTTTCCTGCCTCACTGTAATGAGCATGATGCTCTGGAAAGACAGGCTGCCAGGAAAAGAGAGTTTGAGTCCTATGGTCATCCCACTGCTCTCCCCAGCTCAGGAGTCTGTACCTGAGGTAGCTCTTTTCACAATGTCACCCTCATCCTCCTACATATCTCATTCTTTGGGCCAGGGGTCCTCAGTGCTGACTGTATACTAGAATTTTTGAAGAAGCTCCTCAAAAGGCTGATGAGCTAGATGCAATGGTGTGCACCTGTAATCTCAGCCACAGGGAGAAAGCTAAGGCAAGATTTGCAAGTTCAAGGACAGCCTGGGTAACATGGACAGTGGTCTCAAAAAAAAAAAAAAAAAAAGGAGGAGGAGGAGGAGTGGGGGAGGAGGAGGAGGAAGAGAAAATTGCTGAAGGCTGGGATCTATCCCCAACTAGTTAAATTTGATTCTCTGGGGAGGGGACGGGGCAATAAGGCAGGGAGTGGGCAGATATTTATTATTGTAAAACCTCCCCAGGTAGTTCCAATGAATAGCCAGCTCCAGGCTCTAGATTGTAAATTGCTGGAGGGCAGGGATGAGATCTTCCTGCCACCCCATACCTACAGCACCTAGCACAGGGCTCACATAGAGTGGGCATTGATATATATTTGATAACTTCAAAAATGAGTGAACTATATAGAAAAGGTCAAGATTAGAACCAAATATCATTCACTTGTCTCTCCTACTTCAAACTGAAGAATCAAATCAGTACAAGACAAACTGGAGAATAAGGTAGTAAAACTGGACTGTCCTCAGCCCTTTCTAATCCTCCCCCCCTAAAAGCTACAGGAGTTGAGAAGCTAAGATCTCCGTCAATGCATCCATGGGCATTTTTATTCCCATCATTTTATAGATAGATACTTCGGCTCTGGGACAGTGAGAGCCATACCTCATCTCCAGGTAGAATATAAAGCCCCCAGCAGCACTGGCCTCACCAGAGAGCTTTTAGACATGCTGATCTTTGGGGCCCCGTTTTACATGGTAACAAGATGCCCTGGTCATCCACACGCTCAATAAAAAAAGTTTGCGGAGCACCTGTCCAGCCCAAATGGCTGAAAAGTCATTGTGGGAGAGACTTGGGTGGCTCCACTAGGATGATCCTTAGCACCTGGGAGCCTCGGCCCCCAACCCCAATTCTGACCATGTGAGTGAAGGGAAGACCCTCAGCTGATAGTGGCAACAGGATAAAAACACTCGAAGAAGCCAAATCACAGAGCCTTCTGGCCTTCACAAACCCCCGAGGCATTTTAGGACTTGAATCCTCACCTCTCAAGTCTCAGCTGCGAACCTAGAAGATGAATAAGCAGGCAAACCCACACACAGAGGTGAACAGCCTACAGACATCATGCAGCTGGTTTGTTTTCCTTCCTAAAGGACTGGGTACTAGGCACCATCCTGAGATGGATCACAGAATGTGGCTGTGTCTCTTAATTAGCCAGCAGCTGACGAAAACTCCTTGGGGATGCTTCTGGGAGGCAGGGTGGGTGGGCTTCCTCGATCCCATCCCCACGTGGCCAGAATTTTGTAATTCCCACATGACGTCCACTGTGCTGGGAAGTTCCCTCACAGCAGAATGAACAACACTAAGGTCCCTTAGAAACCCTTGCTGTCTCTCCCTTGACTGGCATTTGAGTTAGCAGGTCAGCGTTCTCACCCATGTTAACCATCAGTGGCTATTATCTTCATATTTATTTCATCCTAAAAGCAACCTTCCCTAGGGTTTGAAAATGGAAAGGCTGTGGTTGTCTTTTGTATAACAGGGGAGGAAATATCTTCGAGGAAATAATTTAATTTTTGCAAATTCTAGATACCTGATTGTGTCCCTTTATGCAATTTTCTGCCATCTCTTAAGCATCATTTCCTGCAAAGACAGTCAATAGCTGACAGTCACCAGAAGTGCACAGAGAACAGCTCCCAAAGCAGGGTCAACATCAAGGAAAAAGCAAAAACCTAACAGTCTCAGCCCTGAACCCCTCTCTGCCCTCAAATTTCACCCCAGTATGGCTGCATGTACACTCCAGCACCAGAGCAGATGATCTCCGTTGGAAACTGTGCGGAAACAATTATGCTTTGCCCTTGATGAAGCTGCTTAAACTATTTTCTGCTTTACAACATCATATTCAGAAAACATTTTTCATGCCTCAGCCATAGCCTGAGGCAGTTTTTGCATCCTCCATCAAGAGGAAATTGATTAACGTGAATGTTTTAGCTGTGGTTGTTGTTTGTGTATAAACTTTTGTTAAAACAAGTATGGCAGAAGAAATGACCTTTATGTAGACACCTATTAAGGCACTAAAAGGCTTGGCTACATTCATCTGAGACGCAGGGGGACAATAAGGGGATCAGCAGCTGCAGGGGTTGAATTGAATTCTTTAACAATAGAAAAGTTTTTCAGACCCAAATACCAGCAATCAAAGAGAATTTTTGCAGATAATCCAAAAGAAAGAAAAAAAAAATGCTAGCCAACTTTGCACAGTTAGCGTAAGGTTGCCATCTGAAACATGTCAGCTTAAGAGCAGTCCCTACCTCCATTCTTTAGCCCAACTGCAGTATTCAGAACTGTTTCCCCAAATAATCCCAGATGGCATGCCACAAAATTTCAATTCATTTTAAAAGCTTTCTTTGCTGTTATTATGTTATTGAAAGTGCAAAAGCAAGTTGCCATTCTCATGGCACTATTTGCATTGGCTATTATCCCCTAAAATCCCCTTTAAACAGCTACATTGTCAGCCCATAGGCCTCATTTAGAACTACAAAAAGGCCCAGATTAATTCGATCAAAGAAAGAGCCAAGTACAAAATGCACTTTTCAAACTGTATCAGAGTAGGTTCGCTTTACAGATCGCTTCGGGGCAAGAACCGCAGGGGAAAGAAAGCCCTGAAATAAAGCTTGGTTACCAAGCGAAATAACTCGGTTTGGCTCCCTATCTGATTTATCAGACCATCTCAAGGCAAAATCGCCAATTAAAAATGCTTGGAGGGAAATATATTTAAATATAAATGCTGAAACAGACTCCCACAAATTGCAGAATCCCATTTATACCTTTGGCTCTTAGCCACCATTCTTCGATAGTTTGATCCTTGCAGGAGTAACCTGGCTAGTAGGAAGCATTTCTGAAGACTCACACTGAACTAAGCCAAAGTAGCTTGCTACTTCTAAAAATTTATACCTGTTTTCTTCCACACCACCCCAGAGGAAATGTTTAATGTTACCACCAGAAAATAAAGTGCTGGTAAACAGGAAAACAGTGATGACCACAATTCTTCCCACAAAACAAAACATGCTAAGATTCAGGTAGAAGTCTGGGACTGTCATCATCCTGCAAGCCCACGTTCTTACAGGGAGCAACTGTGCTGTCTGCTATTTGCAGGCTTTGTTGGTTTGCTTTAGTCTCACCTGGGGGTCTGGAGGTGAGGGAGAAAGCTGGGGTGAGCCAAGCTGGAGTTTGGGGTTCTTAGGAATGCTCCATTAGTTTCCTAGGCAGGGTTAGCAGCGAGGTCCCCCTGGAGAAGGGGCGGCGGAGCCCTGCAGCCTGCAAACTGCCCTTACTCTCAGTCCTGAGCCATTCTCTTCAGCGTCTGCTTTTGTGCACCAAGAACGTTTTAACTGAGAAGGAAATGGCTGCACAAAGGTAGGCTGGCTGTGTGCGGTAAGATGTGCAATTGCCTCTTCAGGGACTAAACAGAGCCAGGAGAGTGCTGAAAACACAGGCACCTGCAGCAGATACCAGTCACCTGCAGGAGGGAGCAGCCAGGAATGATTTTAGTCAGTTGTTTGGAATCCATCTTTTGCTCCAGGAGAGAGGAACTGGAAAGACCTGGGCAATCTGCTACTCAAAGCCACCCTGGAAACAAAAGACCATCATGCTGCTCTAATCACATCACATGTAAAGTTTTAAAAGGGCATACCTACTAAGGGGCTCCAGTCATAATATACTGGTCATGGGCTTCTTGATCACATGCTTACCTAGAAATTTATAGAGCTAATAAGTTATGCAAATTGTGTATAGGTGTTCACCAGCAACAACCAAACCTCATAACCATTCTGAGGATTATCTAGAGAAAACAAATAGGATAGCAAAACTCTGTAACTTGGAAGTGTTATCCCACCTCCCATGGCTGAAGTCAGGAAGAGAGTAAGAGAAGTAAATGGCGAACACACACAGAGGAAAGGGAATATAAGATCCAATTGTTTCCAGGGAAAGAAACACGTAATTGTCCCCCCTATATTCCAAACAATTTATTTGGAGTCTTCCCCTGGTGATCCTATTTATTACAGCAACACTGTACAAAGAAAAATGGTTCTGATATTTTAAGACCTGTATTAACTATCTGAAATTCTGCAAACCTATTCCCATCAAGGAAAGGGGAAAAACAACCATGTTTGTTGATTCATTAGGAGAAAAACTATTTCACTGCAAGAAAACACACCCATCATTGATTTCTGGTGAATCTCAGTAGATTTAACTAGCTGAATTGAGAATGTTTTGGTGACTTTTTATGTAGATCTCACTGGGGCCCCAGATGAAAGTACAATGACCCCTTTGATGATAAATATTCATTTGATGGGGAGTCAAGAATGTTTTAAACAAAATTAGGAAGATTACTGTCTTCATCATTGTCCCCGCCATAGGATCCAGAGACCTATGGTGATTCCACTAGAACTCACAAGGACAATCAGAACAATAAATATAAACAGCTAAGAACAAACACAATTGATCCCCAGTAACACTCAGCTCTGCTGACAGGAACTGAAGACTATAGTATCCTAGATCAGCATCATCAAGGTACCAGGAACTTGTTAGAAATGTAAAATTCTCAGGCCCCACTCCAGATGTACCAGAATCAGAAACTCTTCAGGGGTCTCTAATGTACATGCAATCTGAAAACCACTGTCTTAGAGAATAGTTTAATAACTGAGAGCACACATGAAATACTTATGGTTGGTCACTACTAAGGCAGTGGAAAGTGATGGCAATTTAATTTAATAAATTCATTTATTGGAGCCAATTAAATAGCTTCTACTGGGCTAGGGATGTGGCTCAAGCAGTAACGCGCTCGCCTGGCATGCGCAGGACACTGGGTCTATCCTCAGCACCACATAAAAATAAAATAAAGATGTGTCCACCAAAAACTGGAAAATAAATATTAAAAAATTCTCTCTCTCTCTTTAAAATAAATAAATAAATATTTTTAAAAAAGAGCTTCTACTATGTTTTAGTTAGGATAAGATTTGGTTTTGTAAAATCAAAAAAACTCAAAACCACATAGTTAATGCTACTAATCTATACACTTAAAAATGCTTAAGATGGTAAATTTTATTATGTGTTTTTACCATAATAAAAATAAAATTTAAAAATAAACTTTAAAACAGTGGCTTAGAGGAGAAGGAGAGGGAAAGAGAAGGTATTGGGGAATGAAATTGACCAAATTATCTTAGGGACACATGAATTTAGCAGAATAAATCCCACTATTATGTGCAATTATAACGTACCAATAAAAATTTTTCAAAATAGTGGCCTAGGACTGGGGTTATGGTTCAACGACAGAATGCTTACTTGCACATGTGAGGCACTGAGTTCAATGCATAGCACCACATAAAAATAAATAACCAAACCATAAAGATATAAAAAATGGCCTAAACAAATTAGAAATTTATCTCTCTTAAATCTAGAAGAAATCCAGAAGTAGATAGTCCATGACTTATACGATACTCCCTGAAGTAACCAAGGACCCCAGCCACCTTCTGGCTTACTATCCAACATCCTGAAAGGATGCCCTTATCCTCATGGCCCAAGAGGGCTGCTAGAGCTTTGGCTACTGCATCTATATCTCAGACAACAGAATGCAGCAAAGGAAAAGACAGGGGTACCTCCTGCTTGAAGAGAAGTCTTCACAGAAATCCTACACATTTCCTTTTAACATCTTATTGTCTCTTAGTCATATGATGATGCACAGCTGCAAGGCAGCATGGCCAATGCCTTTTACATTGAGATAGCAATTTGCCCACTTAAATACTGAGATGCTATTACCAAGATAGAAGGGGAGAATAAATATTTGGAGATGACTGGCAGACCTATCAAATACGGTAACTATAAAATCTTACCTACTCTGACTCAACCCTAAAATGAAAAAATCTTTTGTGTAAACATTTCTATATGTTGCTATATTAAAAATACACACAGATTCCACTTTCTCCTGCAAGATAAGAATTCACATTTTTCATGAGATTTTTAAAAGGAAAAGGGAGAATAAAAAATACCCTTTGCCAAGTCCTGTTATGCACCAATTGCTATGCTTCTGCATCTATATCTCCTTCCTTGTCCATTACCAGGTGAGATGGGAAGTCTATGTTCCGTAATAGGTAGGATGGGCTGGATTCAATACAGTAGAAGGAAAATTCACTAGTCTCTTGTTAGAAAGGGGAAAAGAAAAAGAGAGGAATACCACCAGGATCACTGTCTGCTATAACTGATTAGCTTAGCCTGAATGGCTTAAACAAAACAAGATTTACTGTTCATAGTTCAGGAGGCTAGATGTCTGAGATCAAGGCACTGGCAGATCTGATGCCTTCTGAGGACTTTCTTTCTGGTTTGGAGACAACCCCTTTCTGATGGTATTATCACATGGCAGAAAGAGAGTGGAAGGGAAGAGAACTTGCTCTTTGTGTCTCTTCTTATAAGGGCACTGATACCATTCATAAGGGCCTCACCCTCATGACCTAATGACCTCCCAAAGACCCCCACCTCCTAACACCGTCACATTTCAACATGGGAATCTGGTGAAGACACAACATTCATCAATAACAGTTCCTATAGGTTAAAGCAAAGGACATGGTCAGACCTAACTCCAAATAGGTGACCAAGTGTCCAGGAGGAAAACGGTAGACATCAGTGACTAATGGTCCAGGGTTACAAAGAAGTTCCTTAAAGCTAGCAGCAGAATCTCCCTACCTTTGTGTCTAGCATCCAGCCAACATCTTCACACAACCAAGGAGCCCAGTAAATTTTGAATTGTTTGCTGAATGAAAAATTTAAAATCCTATCAAATCTCTCATATGAACTTTAATTATCTTTCTAAAACCACTCTTCCCCCAAAAGAATTAACTTATACAGCTCGAATCCATCCAGCTGGTGAAGAAAGAACTTGCTGAAGTTAGATCTGATCCGCTGCCATCAGGGGAAGGACTCCTGGTGCGGGCAGCAGGTAACAGCCCCCTAGTGGAGGAAACACTTATTTTGGCTTTTGTGCAGCAGTGCAATTTTGTATGTCAAAATTCTGTCTTTAATCTGCCCTTTAACAAGGCAGTAATAACAAATGTTGTTATGGGAATTACATTTTTCAGATGATTAGGTTATATAGCAGACTAATCACTTTCGCTTTTATGAAGAATAAAATGCTCCACACTGCTGCTGCTGTTCTTAGAGATTGTCGACTAAATAATGTAAGCTGGGCTGTTTACGTAAGTCCCTAATTACTGCTGGGACTTGTACAGTAAGAGAGAGTTAATGGCCTTTTCTGTCATATCTCTTTTGTAATGTGATGACTTTTGTGAGCTTCTTCCCTCTAATTGCATAAAACAACCAAATACTCTGTTAAGGAAAAATGAGTAACTAAATAATGATGAGTCAAAAACCCATCTAATTAAGACCAAAGTACCAGAAAAAAGCCCAGAGCTGCTGAGGGCACATCTTGAATCCTTACTGGATGTCTCTAAAACAAGCTGTGTGCTAAGGTACCAAGGGAAATAGCTAATATTATTCAGCCACATATTTTTATCAGTATATTCTAGATCCTTAAGCATCAAGCCTTCAAGATCTTTCACAATGGAATACTGAAATTAGATAATTATACCACATGAGGAGATAGATCTTATCACGTGGGTTCTAATCCACCTCTCAACTCCCAGCTTACTTCTGGGCCCTTAGATCATTGCAGACTTAGGAGCTTCCTTATGATTTCATGGACATACTTGCTGGTCTGGACTCTGAAGTAAGGGGATGGACATGGAAGTGGGATGGCCTTAAGGTACAGTACTCAGAACCAGTGGACCAGATAATAGGCTCTAAATAATGCATTATCTGCCTCCTAGAAGGTACCAAGAGCAATGTCAAGAGGAGAGGGGAAGGGAAGGCAAGGGAAAAGAAGAGAGAAGAGAGAAAAAGAGAAAGGGGATGGAGACAGAGACAAGATACAGTCCCCAAAGGCATGCCCCAATGACCTGCTTCCTCCAACTATGCCCCACCTGCCAACAGTTTCTATCTCCCCCCAGTAGTCCATTCAGCTAAAATGGATTAATCTACTAATGAGGTCAGAGCCCTTGGGATCGAATCACTCCCAAAAGTCCCACCTCTAGACATTGCTAAATTGGGGGCCAAGCCTTTAACACATGAACTTTTGGAGACATTACAGATTCAAGACATAATAATATTGCTGCCAAGGAGAGAAGTTTCAAGAAAGATGGTTAATAGTGTCAGAGGCCACTGTTATCAAGCAGGTCAAGGATCTGAGAAGAGAGGGGCTGGAAAAGGAACCACTAGAGAAGGAGCGACAGTGGGCACAAACTATGGAACCACGGGATGGTCTCTGTAGGAGAGATTGATGCCTTCTCTTTCCTTTAGATAATGATATAAGAATTTCACAAAGAAATCCCCCTGAGGAAGCCTTCATTGTGCAGAGTGAAAGGTGGAATAATCTATTTTATTTGATCGATTTCACTTTCCAGTAATTTAATGGGTTTTAGTGTTTTATTATATCCATAGAGCTGTTCGACCTTCACTACTATCTAATTCCAGAATATCTTCATCACTCCAAAAGTAGACCCAGTACCCATTAGCGGTCATTCCCTATTCTCCTTTCTGCATCCCCAGGCCCTTGCAAAGACTAATCTGATTTCTGTATCAATCAATTTGCATTTCTTATAAATGAAATGGTAAAATCATACAACATCTTGTGACTGGCTTCTTTTACTTCATGTAGTAATTTCAAGGTTTATCTATATTGTAGCATGTATCAATATTTCATTCTTTTTTATGATTGAATAATATTCCATTGTATGGATATACCACATTTGCTTACCTGTTGATTAAATTGATGGGTTGTTTCCACTCTGTGTACCAGTTTTTTTGTGTGGAAATATCTTCAATTATCTTGGATATAAGCCTAGGAGTAGAATAGCTAGGTCATATGATAACTATATTTAACTTTATAAGAAAATTGTCAAATTGCTTTCCAAAGTAGCTGCATCATTTATTTCATGAGAGAATGAAATAAGCTTCTCTGCTATTTAACTCACAGTTCTTAAGGTTTTGTGTTTGTGAAATGGATCCTAATTATAATTGATATAGTTGGCCCTTAAGTCTTCAGTGTTTTGTGAGTACATTTGGTTTCATCACCCTCGTGTATCTATCTGCCCTGTAAATCTAAAAGCAATTTAAGAATAGGGATCACATTCCTATCCTTCTGCATCTACCAGAGTTCAGTATGGTGTCATGCTCCAGGAAGAATTAACTTCAATACTTCTGGATGAATAAGCAACTATAGAGACTCAGAATAAATCTAAAGAACATAGAGAAAAAAATCACCAGCCTTCTCTCTCTTTCAGCAGTCAGGATCTCCTTTTTTCGTCAGTCACTAAGCTTAATTACAGAAAACTTTTAAGTTTTCAGTTGAAATTTATTTGGAGAGACACTAGGTGTTGCTGGTTTCCCACGAAAAAGAATATTGCTAGGATTCATTGAGTAGTACCTGAAGCAAGTAAAGGAGAATTTTAATTTTCCATTTTCACTTTTGCCAAAGTTCTTTCAAATGGAAAACTGACACAACATATGCTATGGTAAGCAGAGAAATAGCCCCCACCACAGACACAGATGTTGGTGTCCCATCTCCAGAACCTGTGACTATGACAGGTAACAAGGCAAAGGAAAATAAAAGTTGTTAATTGGATGGTTTTAAAATAGGGAGATTATCCTGGATTACCCGGTGGGCCTAATGCAATCACAAGGGTCCTTACGAGTGGAAGAAAGAGGCAGAAGAGATGGGAAGGGGTGATAATGGAAGAAAGGCACAGCCTTGAGGATGGAGGAAGGGACTGTGAGAAAAGAAATGTGAGCAGCCTCCAGAGACAAGGCAAGGAATCAGATTCTCCCCCTTGAACTCCAGGATGGAACACAGCATGGCCAATACCTTGATTCTAGCCGTGAGACCCCTTTACACATCTGACCTCCAGAACTCGAAGTCAGTAGATTTGTATGGTTTGAAGGTCACTAGGTTTTTGGTAATTTGCTATGGCTGCAATAGAAAATTAATGCATATACCAAGAATGTTTTTCACACTTATTTTGAAAGTCTTAACCTACTTCTTTAGGAAGATAATGGGACAGAGGAAATAGAGGCGAAGGTGGGGGTTAGGTGACAGTGCACTCATGTACAATTTATTTATCATTGGATTATTTGACCCAATATACATGATGGCAGGCATTAATAATCATTACATTTTATTACACTTTGCACTTTTCCAAGGACTTTAAATACATTGATTGTTTGATTCACAATAACCCCAGAAGCTATGTAAATACATTGCTCCCTTTTTTAACAGATAAAAACAATAAGTCACAATGATGGTTCCAGAGACAGGTAATAACAGAAAGAGTCCTCACCTTTTTTTGTTTTACTCTTTCAAAGAACTTGGGTCCCACAGTGCTAGAAACAAAAAGCCCACTTTGCTAAGGAGAGCTGCATGTTTGCAGGCCTTCTCCTGCTTCACCTCGGAAAGAGATCCAAGATACCAGGTTAGTGGAAACTTCCCACCATTAGGCTTTTAGAAAGTGACCTGCAGTCTGGTAGGCAGCCAGGTCCCCTGTACTCTAGACATACCCTTGACCCACACATGCTTCTCAGGGGACAAGGGAACTCTCAGGAGCTGCAGGCTCTTTCCTGGGGGATTTACTCCTAACCTTCTCTCCCCTCCCACCCAACTTCTACCCTCTCCTAAACTCTGGCCGAGCCCTGTAGGCCAGGGGTTCACCACTTGATAGACACTAATGCTCACTGGCTTGAGCTCATTCCTCTGGTGCACACACTCTGAATTTCTGAAATACAGTATTCTACCCTGTGTGCAGCTCCTCAAAGCCAACCCTCCCTGCCATTTTACTCATTCTATAATTTATCATCAGCCTTCCCAGTCTCCAATGTATGTCCCATGTCCCACCCTCCCTTTCTTCCCTTTTTTTCTTCAATAAATATAGAAGGGCCTATTCATTTTATGCCCTATAAAAGGCACAGGGATGTCATGGTGAAAATAGGCCCCCTCCCCAGCCTCCAGGCCCTAACAATCTACTGGTAAATACACATATACATTAAATAATTAATCCTAGAAGAGGAACACAGGGCACTGGTGCAGTAGGGAGGCTGGTTCCCACTTCCTTTACAACATTGGCTTGGTTATTTTAAGCTTAGCCATGAGAAGCATTGCAGCATAATAGTTAAGAATGCGTGATCTCCAAAACCAGACTTCCTGGGCTCAAATCCTGCATCTACCTTTGCTAGCTGTGTGATCTTGGATGAGGTATAAGGTATTTAACTGTTTCTTGCCTCGGTTTCCTCAGATGTCAATGGGGATAATGATACTAATACTTACCCCATTAGGTTATTTTGATGATTAAATGAGTTTATACATGTAAATACAGTACTGACCTGGCATATATTAAATTGGAAATCAGATGGCATTACTATTGTCATTGGTTGATATAAGCAACACCATGTTTCCCTCTTAGTAATCATTTTATAAGTGTTTGTCACTGTCTTTTCAGCAGGGTGTAGGGGGAGTGAGCAGATGTGAGGGGCAAAGGAGGGAGTGGCTAGTGAAAACATAGAAACAGGACAGAGAAGCCTGCTTCACTCTCTTTAACCAGTATAGCCTTTAAACAGACCAGAATGAGGGAATACAGACATGGAAAACAAACACGTATTACAAGATAATCTCAACTAAAAGCCATAATACTAAGTTGTGATGTGTAGTTTCACATTTAGGCAGCACAAGGAAAAGTGTCCCTGTAGACAGACATCCAAAGGGACCATCAAAATCAAAACTGCTGCTGAATTAGACATCAGGAATCATGGTGGGTTTAAAAGATTTTTTTTTAAAGAGAGAGTGAGAGAGAGAGAGAGAGAGAGAGAGAGAGAGAGAGAGAGAGAGAGAGAGAATTTTTTTTAATATTTATTTTTTAGTTCTCGGCGGACATAACATCTTTGTTGGTATGTGGTGCTGAGGATCGAACCCGGGCCGCACACATGCCAGGCGAGCGCGCTACCGCTTGAGCCACATCCCCAGCCCTAAAAGATTTTTAAAACACTATTATAAAGTGGTTTTAAAATTTGCTTTTTAAAAGAAAATGCATGTTTGTGAAAGGAATTTGAAGGTAGACTGAGGAATTGGGTCTATTTAAGCTCCACATAGACAAAAACCAGGATTCATAATTCTGGAGTAAGATAGCCTGAGTGCAAGTGTCAGCTCTGAGATCTGATGTCTTGTAATCTTAGACAAGTCACCTAACCCTCAGTATCTTGGTTTACTCTTCTTTAAAAGGAAATAATAATAGACTACCACTACCATTCTCCAAAGTACCAACTGAAGTACTGTGACACACCTAGAGCAGTGCTGCCATCTGATGTGAACTCTTAATGTCACCATTCCCAGAAGCTAGCCAAAGAGCAAAGGAAGTCTCAGAGCACATCACAGGGGTGATGGTCTAGTGCCAGAGATAAACAGGTGGTAATAACAGTATTAGTGTTATGACCTGGATACGAGGTATCCCCCCAAAGCTCCTGTGTTAATCCAGGAGATAAAATAATTAGATTATGAAGGCTGTAACTTAATCAGTGGATTAGTCCACTTGGTGGGTTATTAGTTTGAAGGGATTACTAGGCAGGCCGGTGGGCAGAGGAAATGAGTCACTGGGGACATGACTTGGGGATTATATATTTTGTTTCTGGTTCTTATCACTCTCTCTGCTTCCAGTTGCCATGAGCTGAGCAGCTTCCGCCCACCACACCTTTCTGCTATGATGTTCTGCCATCACCTCAGGCCCAGAGCAATGGAGTTGGCCAACTATGGGCTGAACCTCTGAAACCACGAGCCTGAAATAAACTCTTTCTCCTCCAAGTTGTTCTTTCAAGTATTTTGGTCACAGCAGTGAATAGCTGACTAAAGCAATCAGCTAACACAAACTGCTTACCATGTGTTTGAATCTTAACTGTTCCCCCAAAGGTGTGGCCCAAGAATGGTACTATTGGGAGGCGGTGGAAGTTTGGGGAGGAGGAGGCTTATAAGAGGTCCTCAGATCACTGGGGATATATCCTTGAAGGGGATTGTAAGACCCTCATTCTTTTTTGCTTCCTGACTGATTAAGGTGAGCAATTTTACTCTACCATGTGATCCTGTCATGGTGTACTGCCTTGTCATAGGCCCAAAGCAATGGAGCCAATCAATCATAGAATGGAACCTCCAAAACTGTGAGCCAAAATAAAACTTTTCTTTCATAAGTTAATTATCTCATATGTTTTGATATAATAATGTGAAACTGACTAGCATCCTACTAAGTTATATTTGCTCATTTAGTTCTTGCAACAACCCTATATACGCTCATAAGTCAGATGATATAATCAAGGTACAGAGAAGTTAAGTAACTAACCAGAGATCACACAAATGATAAGTGATGGACTTTTTTAATATTTATTTTTTAGTTTTTCGGTGGATACAACATCTTTATTTTATTTTTATGTGGTGTTGAGGATCGAACCCTGTGCCCCACGCATGCCAGGCTGAGCACGTTACTGCTTGAACCACATCCTCAGCCCAGTGATGGATCTTTTGTGATTTCCACATAGCATGGAAAGGACCTTAGTGAGTGAATTAGGAGGGGCTCTGAAAATAGTCTATCCTCTTTATCTATGGATTCTGTATTTGTGAATTTGCCTACTTGTTAACACTTATTTGAATTCTCAAGACAACATTTATGGTGTTTCAAGGTCATTCATGAATATACACAGAGTGGTGACAAATTGGAGTCACCAATGTGTATGTCCTCAGATGAAGCCAAACACTCTGCTTCCCCTCAGCTATCATATTGTAAAAAGGATTTTTTGAGATATATTTAGTGGCATATTTTTTTGTATTCTTGTGCTTTTGTGTGTGGTTTTACTGTTTAAAATGACCACCAAGTTTAGTGCTACAGTGCTAACGTTTCTAAGCACAGAAGGCTGTGATGTGACCTGTGGAGTAAATACATATGTCAGATGTGTTTTGTTTAGGCTCAACCCCTGATGCTCTTAGCCAAGGGTTCAATTTAATAAATCAACAATATAGATTAAATAAGAAATACACATAGCACAAGGTCAGGTATTGATCAGTGGACAATGTTATGACCAAACATTCACAGGAACCTAGCCCTGTATTTCCTCTAGGAGCAATGTTTCAGGATTCATTAGTGCAATGTTCACGGTGACTTTCTAGAATGTAACAATGGTGACTAATAGAAATCAGCCAAGATTGGGAGTGCACTTCTCCCTGACTTGAGAGTCAAGGAGTGTTTCAAGAGATCTGAGGTAGTTTCCAGAGAAAGCAAGCAAGAAAGAGTGTCCCAGGCAGAGGGGACAGCAAGAGCAAAACACTGAGGCCACAGCTGGCGCAGAGCCTTAGAGAGGCTGAGCAGCAGGTGACTGGCAGGGACTTGGGGTTGGAGGAATGAGCTATGGGAAAAGCAAGCAAGGGGGGCTGGGATTGTGGCTCAGGGGTAGAGCACTCGCCTAGCACGTGGGAGGCCTTGGGTTTGATCCTCAGCACCACATAAAAATAAATAATAAAATAAAGATATTGTATCTAGTTACAACCAAAAAATAAATATTAAAAAAAAAAGCAAGCAAGGCCCTACAAATCCTATTAAAGCAATGGAGCTCCAACAGAAATTGAAGCATCTGGGGCTGGGGATGTGGCTCAAGCGGTAGCACGCTCGCCTGGCATGCGTGCAGCCTGGGTTAGATCCTCAGCACCACATACAAACAAAGATGTTGTGTCTGCCAAAAACTAAAAAATAAATATTAAAATTAAAAAAAAAAAGAAATTGAAGCATCTGAGTTCTGCAAGGACATTAGCACTCATGTTTAAGTTTACTGGTTGCCAATTCTAATGGCAGTTCTCAGTCTCCCTTTCCTGAACTTTCCATAGCCATTTACACAGTGAGCTCTCCTTCCATGATGTGCTTTCTTTGGGCTTTGGTGACTCCACACTAACATGGTTCAAGTTCTACTTAATGGGTCTTTTCTCACTGGTCTCCAATGACAACTCCTCCTTCCCTGTCCAACTCTAAAAGTTATGTGCCCCGAGACCTGTCCTCCGTGCTTTCAGAGGCCCTTAATTTTCATATCATCTATATTCCATTGACTCATAAGTCAGGTTCCTAGAACGAAGTATATGGCACCCTCAAATTGGGTCATGGGAATAGTTTAATAAAAGGACTTTTTACAGGACATTCTTCAGGGCAAGTGTAATGATCAACTTGAATTGTGGACTTGATTGGATTAAGAGATACAAAAGATTAAGAGGTTTCTGGGTGTGTCTAGGAATGATTGGCATGAGGAATAGTGAATTGAAGTGGAGATCCTTCCTAAGTGTGAGCATCACCATCCAAATGTTTGAGGCTTGGATGGATTAAAAGTTGGAAGAACAAGGAAGCAGCAGCAGATGAAAGCTCCATTCTTCTTGAACAGGTTCTTGATTGCTGCTGCGATCACCTGAGGATATCAGATTCCAGCTTCTTCACTCTTCCAAAGCAGACTCTGCCAGTGATTCTCCAGGGAGTTTTGAGAAGCCTTTGGTCTCTTACTTGGGTAGCATCATTGATCCCTCTTATTCTAAGTCATCAGCATCTTGAACTGTGAAGCTACTGTTCCTCCAGCTCTCTGGCCTGCAAATAGCCATTGTGGACTGTCCAGCCTCTGGCTGTATAAAGCAATCTAATAAATCCCCTTTTTATAATCATACTTCCTATTGATTCTGTTCCTCTAGAGAACCCCAAAACAGCAAGATTTAGGGAAAACACAAGGGAAAATTTAGTACTACTAGGCTGGCAACAATAAGACATGTTACCACTGCTAGGCTTGATGGAGCACAGAGGGAATAGTTAATATAACCCAGAGACAAAATCTGACCTCCTACTTCATCATTCAAATGGTAGCCAGAGAGGGTGTCTTAAAGGATAAACCAGAAGGTAGTGTCCTCTGCTGTAAAGGGCTTTAAAATTCAAAAAAAAAAAAAATCCAAACTCCTTACCTTTACCCCAAGGCCTCCATGAGACTAATTTCATGACTTCATCTCTTATCACATTCTCCTTCTTTATTTCCACTGGGGCCACTCTGGTCTACTTTTGTGTCTCTCAAGAAACTCTAGTCTGTATCAATCTCAGGGGTTTTATATTTATTTCTCCTTCTGTGTGGAATGTTCTTCCTAAAAATCTTCAAATGGCTGCTTCCTTATGCTCAAGTATTTATATTTTAGCCTAAGTGTCACCTTTTCAAAAATGTATTCCAGGCTGGGGATGTGGCTCAAGCGGTAGCGCGCTGGCCTAGCAAGCGTGCGGCCCAGGTTCGATCCTCAGCACCACATACAAACAAAGATGCTGTGTCCGCCGAAAACTAAAAAATTAATATTAGGGGCTGGGGATGTGGCTCAAGCAGTAGCACAGGTTGGAGCAGCCCAGGTTGGAGCCTCAGCACACATACAAAGATGTGTGTCTGCCGAAAACTAAAAAATAAATAAGAATTTAAAAAAAAAAAAGAATACTTAAAATATCAATTCCTAGGAAGACCAGGAAGAAGACGCAATCATTAAAAAAAAATTTTAAAAAAAATGTATTCCGTTGTGATTAAAAATAACCGAGCCAGAACTCAGGCAGGAACAAGAGAGTCAGGTACAAATGAAACAGCATGGCCTAGTTAATAACAGTTGATGCTGAATGATGGGTACAAGAATACTCATTATTCTGTTCTCTTTATTTTTAACACATTTGAAACCTTCTCTATGGAAAGGGTCTCATTTTCTTTTAGTGATCTGTCCTCTCTGCATTCAGGCCTCCCTTTGTTCCTCCCACATTCTGCTGCTTCCACTGCTTGAGGCCCTTGGGCACATACATGCTCTTTCCTCTGCCACCACTTTTCTAGTCAGCTTAATTCCTACTCATCTCTCAAGTCTCATGTTATATGTCCCTTCCCTAAGAAAACTTTCCCTGACTCATTTATGTTCCAAATCATCTTGGTCATATGTAACAACCCAAGCAGGCCCAGGTAACTACAAAGTCCAGAGTTTAAGGCTTGATTCTGGTCTTGAAAGGTATTAAGACTTACTTCTCTTACCAACTCTTTGTCTCATCCTTTCCATGTTGGCTCTATCCTCAGAGAAGCTTATATTTCATGGTGTCAAGATATCTGCAACAGCTCCAGCTTCCTCTTTTATATTCAAATAAAATAGGAAGAATGGATTTACTTCTCCAAAAGTTTAGTTTTATTGGTTTGGATGACTTGGCTCCAGGCATAATCCTATTTTAAAACCAATCTTTGGTGCTATGGAAAAGTAATGTTCTGATTGGCCAGGCAGGACTGAGTCTCCCCTGATGCTGAGAGTTATGTATAGGATGTGTCACTAAGCCCAAATCCAAACCCAAACTGGGATTATAGGAAATGGACCAAATGAGTCCTGGAGAGATAAACCCCAAAGGTCCACCAGGTATTTCTTAAATGATTGCATAGCAACTTATACTTTTCTTTAAATATTTGTGATAATCATTCCTTTATTATTATTCATTTATGAATAATAATGTCTTCCCCATATGTCTACCCCATAATACAATGAGCTTTAGAGGAAACCTATCTCCTTTATCCCCTGTTCCCTGCCCAATGCTCAGCACAGTTCTTGGCAAAGAATACATGCCAAATAAGTACTTTATCAATAACTATGCTAATATATATATATATATATATATATATACACACACACAACGTATATATATATATACACACACAATATGTATATATATATATACACACACACAAAATTGAAAGATTTTTAAAACTTTTTCCTTAATAAAGTTAGATAAGTAAGCACTGAACCATCCCATTCATCCCTCATTTATCTCTCATCAAATGTTCTGTTTTATTTTCTTCAGAGTACCTATCACCATCTAAAATCATATCCGGTACAATAAATAGACAAGCTTCATGACAGCTTTGTCTTGTTTATCACTTTATGTATCACTAATGCCTGTCAGAATACGAGTCTAATAAATATTTGTCCACTGAATGAGCAAAGGCTCTAAAATTTACATCTATGGTTGTGAACTCTCTTCTGAGTTTCAGATTTATACTTAAGACTGCTCCCTGGACAACTTCACCACTGAACCCCTCTCAAATAACATTCTATGGGATTGTAACTTCATTTTCCCTGGGCTTGACACACACTCCCTTCCTAGTTGTTCCACATCTGTCTCTATGTATTTTCACTACCTAATTTTTAACTGTTAATGAGATGTTTAATATTAATGAAACACTGAAGGACTCCATCTCAGGGGTCCTGCTATGGAAGCAATGAAATTCAAATACAGAATGAGAGATGGTAAAGAAGAGCCCTATAGAAGTAGGTTAGAATTGTAGATATTCTTAATTCATAAATTCATGGTTTCTAAAATGTGTATGTATATAGCTATAGGGAAGCATATGTATATACATGTATATATACAGTACATGCACACATTTCCTAGTTCTGTTCACTGTAAGTACCTGTAAACAAAGACACCTCACTAGCAGTGTGCTCATACAGTGTCCATATTTTGGTTTCAAATACTAATCACTATTAGAAGGAGTCAGGGCTCTCTGGACAAACAGGTGATTTCGTGGCTGGGGGACAGAAAGTATGAGATGAGCCAGAAACATGTATTTATGCTGGAAAGTAAGAAAGGACTCCCCAAAATGATGGAGGCATGTGACAAGAACACAAGAGTCATACTCACAAAACCTGGGGAAATTTGAGCACCAAAATAATTTTTGGGTTTTTTTAATATTTTTTAGTTGTCAATGGACTTTTATTTTTTTATATGTGCGCTAAGAATTGAACCCAGTGCTTCACATGCTATGCAAGTGCTCTACCACTGAGACACACAACCTCAGCCCTTGTGTTTGCTTTATTTTGGTTTTTTTGAAGAGGAGAACTCCAAACTTTATTTTATGCTGATGGGCCCAGAGGAAAACAAAACTCCAAATTCTGAGTCCTGATCCACAACATTTATAGGTTATTTGGCATCATCATAGAGGAGGAAATCCTACAAAGGATATTATTGGGTTAATTAATAAATTGGAATGCAGCTGGGTTCAATGCTCAGCACCAAAATAAATAAATAAATTGGACTGAAGATGGTAAATTATAGAATTATATAGATACTAAATTTACTGACCTTGCTAACTGTACTTTGGTTATCTAAGCAAATATCTTTGTTCTTAGGAAATATGGAAGCTTTAAAGGATAAAAGACATGATATATGCAATTTACTCTCTGTTCATAAAAAATATGTATGTGCAAAGAGTGCATGCAAAGGCTAAAGCAAATGGGACAAAATGTTAACATTAGGTGTGTGGGTAAAGCACAGGTGAGTGTTTTTTGTACTACTCTTGAATCTTTTCAGTAAATATCAAATTATTTCCAAAAAGTTTTTTTCTTCAATGGGACAGATACCTCCCTTGACCTACTTCATTGCAAAATGAATTGCACATATCTGCTGAGTGATGTCATCACACTTTACCTATGGCACACTGCTGGACCCCAACTCTTTACTCCAAGCTGTGCTCTGGAATTACTAAAGTCTATTTTCAACTCATTTCTAGACCTCTCCACCCAGATATTCTCTGAAGGCATTTTTTTCTCCTCTGATATGGGGACCATTCCCTCCCTGCTGCTCGGTTCAGAGTCTGGAAGTCACACACCCTTTGCCATGATCTGGGGAGCAGTAAGACACAGTGCCTGCTGGCTTCTGAGCCATGTGCTTCTGGTGGATCCACCAGCATGTTGGAGGCCTCTCATGCTACCCACTTCTTCCCATTCAACTCTGTTCCTAATTCTAACCTCTAGTGAAGCTTTAATTATCTCCATTAACTAGTTGCAAGAGGAAATTACAAACACTGTTTTTGAAGTCCTAATTTTTGTAGTTCAGGAAGCTGAATCAAAAGGATACTGTAAAAAATGAGCTAATCTGCTCTCTCTGTTACACATGCCCTCCCCATTCTCACCACTGCTGCTCATCATGTAGCCAAGGCCAATTGATCCTCACATCTTCCAAAGTTTGGTCTAAGCATCACATTCTCATTAGTTTCTTGACTCCTTACAGACTAAGTTCAATGTCCTGTATCTTTCTTATAATCCTC
The DNA here is from genome assembly GCF_052094955.1 of Ictidomys tridecemlineatus. NCBI lineage: Eukaryota > Metazoa > Chordata > Mammalia > Rodentia > Sciuridae > Ictidomys > Ictidomys tridecemlineatus. The sequence goes on along the minus strand of NC_135478.1, from coordinate 179,520,675 downwards.
CATTATACTTGCCACACTGAATTATAATCATTATTTTTTACCTATATTCTGTGATTAACATTGATCGGATGCATTTCTAAGGCCTGGTACAGTCTCTGAATATATTAGTTCACCAAGTCTTTTGAACAGTGATATAACATAAGTGCTCCAAGCTTCACCTATGGGTAGGTTAAAATTTTGGTTTATAAACTAGCACTCACAGGTGGAAATTTCTGAGGAAGCTGTCCTTAGTTGGCTCTATTAATAGCACTATCCATTTGGTTTCTCCCTTTCCCTTCTGATATCTCTTAAAGAAACCTAGGGAAGATTCACACATCCATGGAACTACCACCTGCAGTCCTCCTGGTGTCTAGTGTGGCTCTGCTAAACCAGGCCCATCAAATCTGATGCCCCACTCTGCCTGCCACCCTGCCACTGCCCATCATCCTAGATAAGAGCCTTTACTTCACTATTAAGCCCCACTTGTGATAGAGCCAATCCATCATGTATAGATCCTGCTTTCCTCTTCTGTTAAGGGAGGAACCTGACCAAACCAGCTCTAATATACCTTTCAGATCTAATATTCTGTGATTCCATAAATGTTGCCCTCCCATCAAAGCTAACTGGGCTTGTGCAGTGCAAGTCTTGGCTCCATGCTTTTCTTCTATGTGGGATGTATTTCCCCACCTAAGCCACTGTCAGGTTTGGCCATCATTCATGAGCAGGCTCATGCCCTGGAGTCTTACCACCACCTTGGATCGCCCCAGTCTCCTGACCCTCATGATCCACTGGCTATTCCAGTCTCAGTGTACAGAGTTTAGAGCTGAAATAAAGACAAAAGCATAGAGGCAGCATGACTCATGCCAATCTAGTCAATCTTCTCTGATTAGCAGATCAGACTCTGATTCCTTAGGCCTTTGGGCCAAGGTGGACACTGCCACTTGAAATATCACAAGAGGGGCTGGGGCTCAGTGGTAGAGCACTCAGCATGTCTGAGGGGCTGGGTTTGATTCTCAGCACCACATAAAAATAAATAAAACAAAGGTATTGTGTCCAACTACAAAAGAAAAAAAGAAATATTACGAGAAAAATCATTATGGCTTGCAGATGTGACCTGAGTAAATCAATGGCTGAATGACCTGGGGTTGTTGATGTGAGTGATTTTGGAACCAGGTGCCTCCACAATATGGTTCACTAATTACTGAAAGTGCTGTTTTCTTCCATATCAAGAGGACTCACTGACCCCTAGCCATCTGCAAGAAATGACCAAGATGTGAGAGGAAGGCCCAGAAAGCTCATTGGAAGACTCATCAAAACATTGTGCCACTCTCTCCTCTTACCTCATTCCAGACAAGCATATCTTGGCTAGTTTCTCTTTAGAAGTTTAAAGAACCAACTCATTTTTAAAAATTGACTTTTTTGTTGGTTTGTTTCTAAGCCTAGGCATCAGAGTAAAGACAAAATTCCAACTGCCAAGACCTTTACTACATCCATGGAAGAATTTGAGTCCTTAATTCTCTTGAGATCAGGTTTAGTGCTGGGTCTTCATCAAGAGTAAGTCCTTAGAGTGCTCACTTCAGCAGCACATATTCTAAAGTTGGACTGAAACAGAAAAGATTGGTATGGCCCCTGTGCAAGGGTGACATGCAAATATGTGAAGCATTCCATAATATATGTTTATAACAACAACAACAAAGAGAAAGACCTTAGAATGTTTTCTCTGATATGCAGAAGCTAGTCCAAAATAAGGGGGAAAAGAGACTGAGAGAGTGAGTAAAGAGGGGTATGGGGTTCCATCAAAATAGAAGAAAAATCAGTGAACTAAATGAAGAAGATTAAGGAGAGAGAGGAAGAACAGTGGAATGAATCTGACCTAATTTCCCTATGTACATATATGAATATACCACAGTGAATCTCACCATCAATGTACATTCACAAGACACTAATTTGGAAAAAAAAAACTATAAATAGCAGAAATATCAGTAAAATAGAGGGAAGGAGACTAGGGAGGGAAGAGGGGACGGAAAGGGGAAGTACTGGGAACTGAATTAGAGTAAATTATATTCCATGTTCTATAATTATGTCAAACTGAATCTTAATGTTGTGTATAGTGAAAAAGAACCAAAAAAATAAGACTTAAAAAACCAAGTGTATAGTTAAACAAGAATTAAAGAAACTTAAAACTAAAAAACAAAAAGGAGTTACAGTAGCCAGGCACAGTGGTATATGCCTATAGTCCCAGTTACTTGGGAGACTGAAGCAGGAGGATCACTTGAGCCCAGGAGTTGGAGACCAGACTGGACAAGAGAGCAAGACCCTGTCTCAAAAGAGACCTGAGTCCCATAGTTGGCTTTGCATCTGAGCTTCAGCACTTCCCATGTGCTATATTTTCTTTTTCTCAGCGATCTTCCTGTTCGCTCTGAAGAGAATACAATGATGGTACCATATCTAGTTCCCCAACTCCTCTAACATCCAAAGGAAATAATTTTACCCAAAATTAACTCTAGGCATAGTCCTAGAGACTTAAGGAAACAGCACATCCATGAATGTTCCTGAAGAATAACTAGCAGGAAATCAGTCCAGTGAGTTAAGCAAGACTAGAAGTATTAAATCTCTCACTCTGAAATATAAGATTGGGACTTTTTCAGTCCCCTGGTTTTTGATTTGGCTATTTATTGAACACTTATTATATGCAAGGATATAAAACATCCTGAGAGAACAAGATGAATGGGACATGCGATATACATGGTTCCCTGGCAGCTGAGCCACACAGCCAGCCCCATTACTCCCCACCCCAGAAGCAGTGGTGAGGTAGCAGCTCAGGAAGCCTGGAGGTGGAACAGCTAGCATGGGCCAGTATGAACCTGAAGCAAGCCAGGGCTGAGGTAAGCCAGGGCTCACCAACCTTTTTTGCCTGAGGCATTAAGGCCCAGGCCAGTGAAGATGCCCACTCCACACAGTACTAGCAGTCCATCCAATAACGTCAGCCTCCCACTTCTGATGAGCTATGGGAAAATGGGAGCAGGGCAGACCTGAACAGGATTGCAGGGCTAGCCAATAGCATTGGCACTATTCCAAATCTTGATTGGCATAAATTTGGGCCAATAGTATTAACTCAATGTCATATAAACCCCTAGACTAACACATTTAAGCACCAACATACTATGGGATCCCCTTTTACCCCTTTAGGAGCTCTGTTTCCATTCTTCACACTTGAATAAATCCTATTCCTTTCACTGTTGCCTTCTGTTGTCACATGAATTTCATTCTGATGTTGTTTCCTGAAACACTGGAGGGCTTAACCACCATTTAGAGCTGCAACACTAAGAGCTGCAACAGCCACTCCATATCAGTGGAGAAGAATCAGGCTTTGCTGGCTGTGACCCTTGAAGCTGATGCCAGCAGGCATTCCCTGCTATGATTAGTCACTAACACTAAAAGGGGCTTTTCTAGGCTGCAGAGGCCTACAGCTTACATGGACCTACCTGCCAGCAGAAGCAAAGAATCAGGTTCATCTCAAATTCTGGTTTCAGCATGACCTTGAGAGATTTATTGGGAGTATAAGAAATCAATTTTGCACATAAGGTCAGGATGGACAAAGTGTTGAAGTACTTCACAGGATGAAGTACCCAAACATCTCTAGGATCAGAAAAATCCACATGAAGAAAGTGATATTTTAGCTGACTTTTAAAAGATATGGTCATATTATTGGCATGGCTTCCTGGCCACCAAGCTGGGCAGCCAATCCACTGATCCCTGCCAAGATGTGGCAGGGGATGGGTGGAGCAGCAGAGCCACAGAATAGAGGGCTAGAGTGCAGGTGCCAAGCATGGGTCACAGCCATTTGGAGCCTGCCAGGCCAGTGTGGGGTTGAAGCACAGCAGGCCTGAGGCGGGGTGGTCCAGCGCCATGCTGAGCCAAGGTACACTGATCTGTCATACCACCATGGCTCTGCCTGGACCCAGTATAATCAACCACTCCCCACAGCTCTACAGCTCCAGACCCCCACTGAGCAGGCACAATTAAATGACTTCAATTTCTTGCTTTCCCAGGGGAGAAAATGTAAGTAAGGCAAACCTGAATGGGATTCAGGGATAACCAATAGTATTACTTTTCCAAACCCTAATTATCATATTTTTGGACCAACAGCAGTGACCCACGTGCTATATAAACCCGTAGACTAGCACAAGAAAACTTGCTCTTGGGTCCCCTCCTACACTTCAAGAGTTCTGTTCCTTCTTCTATTCTCCAATAAATCTTACTCTTACACTCACTGGTCCTGGTTTGTGGTTTTCATTCTTTAAATTTACGAGATAAGAACCCAGAAAGAAGAAATTGACAGTGAGCTG